>NC_034610.1:7083534-7087308 GCF_900095145.1 Mus pahari
ATCTCCTTTTGGTTTGGGGAAAGGGGCAGTTGGCATTTCTGAGGCAGTGTAATCCTAGCGGAAATCCCTTTGCTTTTCTAAGAGAGAGCTGGAGGACTTTCTGGTTCTGAAAAACAGGAAGGTGAAGAACAGTGGTGTCATCTACAGGCAACGGAAGCCTGAGAGATAAGAACAATGAAGAACCAGGGGTTAAATTCCAGACGCTCTTGGAGAACAAGAGGTTCACTTGGTTTTTGCTCTTGGCTCTTTCTTGTTTTGGTTTGACTCTCCCATTTGTAATCACAGTACTTGTTCATCTGAAGACAAGCTCCCTGAAGCTAACCCCGCACACTCATTTCAGAATATAATGAAATATGGATAGTTCTGAGTCTTATGCATGGTATTTCTAATATAATGTCTGCTAACTGATTTCCCTTTGAGAATGTCTCATTCTGTGACCCTCCCCATGAAATCTTAAACAGACCTGAGTATTTGTCTTTACTATAATGCAAAAACAAACAAACAAACAAACAAACATTTACAACTGATAATTTTCTGAATGTCTCTGGATCAGGTTTCTCATTAACTCACTATAACAGGTGCCCTGCCCCTTAAATTAACAAGCAAGGAAAGAAAGAAGCAGAGGGCAATGGAGAGAAGGGAGGGAGGGAGGGGAAGAAAGGGAGGGATGAAGCCATCTTTATATTATGTAACTATGATCTTCCCTTGACAGACAAACTAATCGATCACAGTGTTATTCTTCTGTGATCATACTTGACCCGGGGTCATTTTCAACTGGGATGTTGAATCACTATTCATGAGATATTGAAATAAAACTTAGCTGTCTTCCTTTGTTATATATCCTCAAATTCTCAATAGATTTATTGAAGAGTTAACTGCTGGTGGTTTTTCATGCTCTATTTAAAGTCATGGTTTCTTTCAGGACTGTTTCTACCCTGAGAGTTGGTGACCAAATGAACCATATCTGTGTTAAGTTACTTTTCACACAAGACATTTTCTGAGTTGGTATGATCCAATGACTTAAAATCAGCTTTGTTTTTGCTTATTCAAAATGCTTTTTGGTTAAATATATGATTTCACTCAGAGTTTTTTTGATTATCAATAGTGGCTTAGAATTTTACCAGTATCTGATTCATAATTTCTGAAGGATCTAGAAAACAAAGTTTGGAACCTGGATTCTTGGAAGAGATTCTATGAAAGTATAATGAAGAGTATGGAAATGAAGGGTCCCCCCTGTGGCTGGTAACAGGCATCCTGTTAGAGCAGACAGGAGGCCACCCACAACCACATAACAAATCGGGATATGAAGTAACGTCCTATGGTTGTACTCAGTGCCTACGAAGGCCCACAAACCAGGAATTTTTCTCTTGTGGCTGAGTTTACTTGAGCTTTATCAGAGGATACAGGGAAACAACAACAACAACAACAACAACAACAACAACAACAACAAACCCAAAACACATACCCTCTAACCTTCAACCTTGAAATAGAGTTGCTTCAGACACCACACACACTGTAACTTTTCCTGTGCTTAGCTTCTAGTGGGTAGGGATGCTCGTGCTTAGCTTCTAGTGGGTAGGGATGCTCATTCTCAGAAACAAGCATCCTGTCCACTTTCCTGGAGCAGCCGTGGAGGTAAACTTAAAAAGCCCAAGAGGGAGCTCAGAATATGCTCAACACCCTTGGAAGTCTACCACATTCCTCTCCGAAAAGCTGTGTCTATGAATGATGCAAACAGAATCTTTGCAGGAAGTGTCCTACCGGGCTCTGAGCAGTCAGGTAAGAATCCCCAGCAAGAATGATGGCTTCTTTTGTACTCACCTATATTTTTCGTCCAGATAATGCACACTAAGCTGCTCAGCAAAGCGCCTGCTCTATGGTAAACAATGCGGACTCCTATTCTTTATTCATGTAGGCAATATGTCTAGCTCCCACTGCCTCCTACAAACTACCCTGCTCCACAGTTAGAGAACAGAGAGAAGGCACATACTTACCCCAACCCTGACTCTTGCTTTTCCAGTATTCAGCACCCTGCTGCCCAGCAGGAAGATTCCTCTGTGATATAAAATAAAGACATGACTCTATCCCCTTCTTGGATTTGCTGAGACCCCTGCCAAGCCTGCAGGGTACTGGCATAGCTTTTAAAAACCCTAACCTCCCATCATTTGAGCAGCTTGATCTTAACTACCCGACTCACATGTAGCAGCATCTTCTGCTAAGCTAAGTCTCAGTGAAAGGCAAGCTGTCAGGTTGGATCATCTGCATCCTCATGCTAGGGCTCCTTTCTTCCTTGTTGTCTCCCAACCCCCTTTCTCCGTTATTTCACTACAAATATATCTGAGTATAACTTAAGAATGCATTTCTGGGAAAGCCAGTGTTAGCATCCTTGCCCTGCACTGTGGGCTCTGGTTAACCTGCAGCTGCTGCTTTCCTGGTGCCCTCTCCCTGTACACTGGCCTATGTGCATTTATACCTCATTCGTGTGCCCCGTGGCTCTCCCTGCCTGGCACTTGCCATCTCAGTGTGCACAGACTTGTAGGCTGACTCATGATGTCCTTCCCCTGGGTAGCCCAACCTGGGTCCTTTCAGTATCCGCTTAGTTTTGAATTTTGCTCCTTAGTTGCTTCTAGCACCAGAAGTGGGTTTTGAGCTGTAGGAGGTCTAGCTCTGCTTTCTGCTCGGGGTGGAGAAATGAGTAAAGCAGAAGACAGGCACGAGAGGCGCTATTGATCTCTTGTCCTGGGCACGCCGTTCCTCAGGATTTCTAGTGAGACATTCTATCCCAATGTTGCTTTAGCAGTGACATCCTGGGAATGATTCTTTTCTGGTTGCATCTGGTTATGGATGGAAAGGAATTCTGTCCACATGTACGTACGTGTTGGGTGAGAGAAGCTCTCGGGGTCGGAATGGAGAGGTGCAGGTAACGCTAGCATTTTGCAGTGTGGGTGTGGTCCTTCAACCTGCGGGGCAGCAAAACCTTATTTCTGAAAGTGTAGAATCTCAGGCCTTCCCTTAGTCCGATGGACTCAGCATAGACAGGACACCAAGACTTTTCAGGCATCATGTTATCTTTTGTAAGTAGCTAGGAGCCCAGGTACTTTTAGAACTTTTCAACCATTCTCTGTAATGATAGACTCCCCCACTCGAACCCATATAAGACTCTTTCTATGATCCTCAAAGACACAAAACATAAAGGTGTCAAGCTCTTCTTACATTCTTGGCTTATTTCTGTCTTACTTAAAATATTAAATACAATGTACACTGTTGCATAAATACTTTAGAGAAAGCACCAGCAATGAAAAGGCCATCTATAAATTAGATCTGATCCGTACAGACCTATTGCTGAAAGCTATTTCTGACCTACAGTAGGGCTGCATCTGTGTGTGTGGAACCCACAGATGTGGAGAGCGGGCTGTGCAAATTCACTTCCTGTGTGTGACTCACTAACTCCTGCTCTCTTTGTTGACATGTTTTGAAAACTCCGAGTTTTGCCACCAAGTTCACCAAATGCCATAGCTCTCCACAGACAGAGTAAATATAGTAAATATCAAGTATGATTCTCATTGAGAAATTGTCTTCTCTCATAACTGACCGGAGGACATCGATTCTTGGTAGCCGAGAATGCTACAAATGAGACAGATTCTCTATCTCCACAGCCACAACCAATTAGACAGATGGGAGATGGTTGGCTCCTTATCAACACTGCTTCAGGGACGTGTGTGTGTGTGTGTGTGTGTGTGTGTGTGTGTGTGTGTGTGTGTGTGAGTGTGAGTG
>NC_034610.1:7087383-7088476 GCF_900095145.1 Mus pahari
GTGTGTGTGTGTGTGTGTGTGTGTGTTATACAGAAGGCTCAGCAGAGCATCTCCAGATGCTGGAGTAGATGAATTTGAGCATTGGCACAAATCTACTCTAAGCTGAGCACATCTGGGAGGAGTCTCNGGGACCACGAGCTTGATAAGGCTCTACATAGAAACATGCTGACCTGTATTAGCTGACGCTCATACGGAAACACATTGCCACCAGAGGCTTTGCAGGGGAGGACACCAAGGTACAGACTGCTTGGCTTTTATGGATGCCTGAGCATCAGGAGCCATTTAACTGTGCCATTTAACTGTGTGGCCTGAGGCTAGTGCCACACCACCGGGCAGCTTCCAGAGATGGGGAAGCCACAGTTACAGTGTGGTCTCTCTCCTTGTGGGAGATGGATAAGGAGTTCACGAGTCCCTGCAAAGCTCTACCATGTAGATGATGCTATTATTACTTAGACTTCAATGCCCAAGGCAGCACTAGCTCAGTAGGCAACTGTCCTTTGCTCTCCAAACCTCCATGGCTTCAAACAAATAACATCATTGCCTATGCATAGCTGTTCTTCACCTTAGTTCTCTGCTGTCCTGATTTATACACAGGACTCCATTTCCCCTGGAGGTCACTGCACACACTCTGCTGTGTGAACTGATCCGTATCTGTGCTGTTTGTAATCCATTTGTAAAAACATTGCTAAGCCACAGGGAAGATGGCGGTCAGTAAANGCCTGGCGATAATCCTGACTGTGCCATTCATGACTGATAGGAGATAAGGAGGACTCGCCACAAGGCAGGTGACAGCAGGATAGGGCTAGCCTTCNCCAGAGCCTCTTCCTCTTTCCACGTGCTACTTAAGAATGGATATTTGAAGCAGAGCAACTCTCTCCAGCAAGTGGCATGGCTGACAGCCTGACCTCAGGATCATAGGAAAGACATAGGCTCTGAAAGGGTGGTGGTGTCCAGATGCCTTAACTATTGTTTACGTTTGGAGGTTTTATGTTATATCAAGAGTCTGGTGTTTTCTGATTGCATTGTGAGATATAATTCTGTTCCTATGGTCAGGAAAGTAGAAACCCTGCATATGGTTGTCTTCCAGAGAACA
>NC_034610.1:7090862-7095183 GCF_900095145.1 Mus pahari
AGGAGGGTTCCATAAGGCTTTTACTCCTAAGGTGCTATTATCATTACTTAAAAACTCCGAAGCTGAGAGATGCTAAGTGGATAAAGTGCCGGCCAAACACACACGAGGGCTATAATTCAAATGTCCAGAACTCATGTAAAAGCTAGGCAAGCATGGTGACCACCTGAAATTCCGGCACTTGAGAGAAAAATGACAGATCTGCAGGCGAGTTGCCTAAATATAGAATCCCAAACTGGGGAGATCAGGGGTCAGTGAAAGATCCTGCCTCATTAAAGTGTAGAGTAATTGGACAAACCACCTACATCAGCTCTATATTTTCACATGCACACACGTGTGCCCACACATACACAAACATGTATATATATATATATATATATATATATATATATATATATATATATATATATATAATACACACACACACACACACAGAGACATCACATATGAATACATGGGCAAAACACCAAAATAATTAATGCAAACGTATGAAAAAAGCCCATACAGTATACATGTCAAGTGTGAGTTAGAGTTCATTGTCAATCTACACACCTAAGAATAACTTGGGAAAATAATACCACGGAAAGATGATCTACATTGGATTGATGGGTCATTGTGGCTGTTGAGCCATGCAGGAAGACCCATCCACTGAAGGCTCTGTCACCTTAGCACAGAACTCTGAATGGTGTAAGATGGAAAATTGAGCTGAGCATGACTAAATGCACTCTTCTGTTCTTACTGCTGTCTCACCTTCCCTGCTATGATGCACTGTGAACTGTGCACCATAATAAACTCTCCCCTAAATTATCTTTTCAGGGTTTTTTCTCACAACAAGGGAAAGGAAAGCAAGACACTGCAAGATGGCATACTTCCCTCCTGTTAGTTGCTGACATTATCCCCATATGAGATTTCTCAGTGATCTTGCAGTGCCGTAGGAGAGGAGGCATGCTTGGGGAGTAGGCTTGGGTGTGACTGTATCCCATTCATGACCATGTGATTCCCATAATGCACCATGAAAATGCAAGTGTATCAGTTAGGAGTTGCTATGGGGTAAAGCTGCTCTGAGACCTCCTGGGCTAAGAGCTGAAGCAGCAGGGTCCATAAGAACCAGAGCTGATGTGAATCTGCCAGCTTGGGGCTCAGGCTCCATCTGAAGACCTCAGGGTCAAGATAGGCGACAGATAGAGGAATGGGCCATAGGACATACTGGGACCACTAAGGAGAAACTATTTTCTAGCCATCTATACTGATGTCCAGTCAGACAGTCTGTATGCTACAAAGCTGATGTGCTTGACTACTAGCATGCAGCCAATATCCTCATTCGTGTCTGTAGATGTAACTGGAAAAAGAATTCCTGTAAGTAGAATTTCTGGGCCAGGGGACATATTCACTTGTTATTTGTTAGGTATTATGAATTTTCTCTCCAAAGCTGGTTGTACCAATTCATATTCCTGTCAATTATGTATGAAGATAAAGGTCACCTGATACAGGCATTGGAAGAACACATTATCTTACTTTAAAAACAACTTTTTAAAACTCAATTTATAAAAACAACATAATATATAATTGAGGTCTTAATCTGTATTTCTTTTCATAAGATTCATGTTTAACATTTGTAAATGTTAAATCCATTTGTATTTTTGTCTTACTCACTGCATTAGCAATTTTCTCTTGTATTCATTTATCAGTCCATACACGTTTAATGTGAGTTCACTGCACATCTGGTAACTTTATCTAATATATGAAAAGGTTGCTCTGCAGTTCATTTATTACATTTCCTATTTTGTCTAGGTAGGCATTGATTTTTATGATAATGTACCTATCACATCTTGAGTGCCTGAGTTTGCTATTGTTGTCTTTGAGAAAAGATTGTTAGTGTTATTCTTAACTTGACACAAACTATGGTCTCCTGGGAAAATAGAACCTCAAGTGGCCTGAGGCAAGTCTGTAGGGCATTCTTGATTATTAATGAGTGCTGTAGATCCAACGAACTGTGGTTAGCACCACCCCTCATAGGTGGTCTTCCATTATAAAGACAGTGTTTATGAACCACTGAAATCAAACTAGTGAGCAGCTGTGCTCTCTGCTTCAAGTTCCTGCCTTGTGTTTCTTTCTTGGTTTCTTTCAAAGATGAACTACAGCTTGTGAGCTGAAATGAACCCCTTTCTCCCCAGGTTGCCTTTGCATGGTGTTCATAACAGAAATAGAGAATCAAATTAGACCTCTACTCACCAATGGGTAATGCATGTTGATAAAAATGAACTAAACTATACAAGATCAGGGACTACTGGTTACGTCCACCGGGCTCTCCACAGGAAGCACACAGAACCATTTTATTTAGTATTAAAAAGTATTTGGACATAAAGGGAGATTATGCCTGATGGCAAATGTGACACCAGAGAAGATATGTAGTCTTTGCTGGAGGGGCATCATCAAAGCACAGAGTCCTCTGCTGAGGATCGAGTATGTTAAGTGGCCTTCCAGAGCTGCAGGAAATGGAGACAAACCAACCAAGTGATTCACTCTAGTTTTTTTTTTTCCTCCCCACTCTCCTAAGTCATAAACACATCACCTTGAGAGACAGGTACTGAGTAAGAACTGACAGTCAGTTATGACAAGGACAACATCTTTGTGCTGAAATAGGGTTTAAATATTATTTGGGATGTGGGTATATTATTTTTCACTTTCCCTGATTACCTCTGAGGAAATAAAAATCACCTGACTGTCAGGTTATGAAGAAGGAAGCGATTAAACAATTCCTTGTGCATAAGCACTAACTTGTCATTACTATGTATATGAAGGAAAAAAAAATACCAACTGCCTGGTCACTAGAATCAAGGTACTGGGGCATTTCGGTCAGTAGGATGTGCAATTTCTTTAAAATGGCATTAGACTATAATTTTGACACATTTCTCCTGTATCCCATTAATTTCATTTGGAAGCACGGTTCATAAGATAAACTCTGTAATTTATGAGTGGCATAGAAAATGGAGGCTCAAGGGTAAATCTTGAGGGTAATCCTTAGGTTGAAATAAGCACATACAGAAGAAGTCAGATCAGAAGTATGGATATGATCTAGAATAAAGGAAAGCTGGCAGATAAGTCCCAGTCAGGCTAAATCAGCTGCTGTTTCTGAAAACTCCATTTAAGGTTCAGAGATTGTGTGCAAGCTAAATTCATGCAGGGAATGCAAGCCACAAAGAAAATTCTAAATCAGAAGCAATGGATGCACAATGGGTACAAGGTTTCCAACTGTTAGAAATGCCCTGGAATTAAAATTTAAGATAAAAACAAGCACAACATCATCCAACACTTAGAGTTTCCAGATAGGTCACAGTTATATATTAAAGTGAATTTTGGAATCAGAGGGACAAGCTGAATAGAATGGACTCACTTCATAATCTGGTTGGAATAGTGGTAGATCAGCTGGCCAAAAAAATTCTTCAAATGTTAGAACTGTAAACATAAGCCTGGAGTTTGGTTTAACACAAGATACTACATTATCTCCATAGATTTTATTTTCATGTTTGATATGTAAATGAGACATGATTTAGAGAGGAGGATGCTAAGAGTGAAAATTAGGGGAAAGTGGTTTATTTGTGAAACTTATAAATGTATCTTACTAAGGAGTAGACAGGAAGCTAAATGTTAGAGGATTATTCATACGTAGAGTGGAGATGAGGATCCACAACAGACTTAAGGAAAAACCAAAGGGAAAATACTTGGTAACCCGGCTACTGCTTTGGTGAAGTATGAGATCTTTCAAATTTCAGTCCATTTCATCAAAGTTATGAAATGTGGCTATAGGGTTGTTCTTTATATTCAGTTTTCTTTGTATTCATTTGTTATCTACTGACTGTCCGTGGACCTGTAGTGATGGCTCCTTTTCCATTTCTGGTAGTTTTCTTTACACTCTTCCCCTTTCCTTGTTAGACTAGTTAGAAGCCTACCAAAGTGATTGGTGTTGTTATAGGAATAGCTTTTAGCTCTCACTAGGTCATATTTCATGATGTTCTTAACTTTTGTGGCTTACCATCTCATGTGCCATGATATCCTCAAATTCTGTGGTTATTCTTGATCTGCCAAGACCTCCCTGTATCTTCCCACTTGACTGTCTTCCTTTCTGAGTTCCCTTGTTTTTCCCCCCTCTACCCATGCTACCTATGACTATGTACTTAGGGACACATATCTTCCCACACTCTCAGTCATTGGATGTTCCCCAACACCTTCCTCTGGTCTCACTTTTCATCAATCCCCGAAGTGCTCTTGTGAAGCCTACACTGTTTCTCTAATTCTCAGACAAGACCAATAGATTTCCATGGAT
>NC_034610.1:7095878-7100540 GCF_900095145.1 Mus pahari
AAGAAAGAAAGAAAGAAAGAAAGAAAGAAAGAAAGAAAGAAAGAAAGAAAAGAAAGAAGAAAGGGAAACTCTCTAGGTTAAGTACACTTAGAAGTATTGCCTGTTAGAAAATAGAAGAATGCCTTTGGCAGAGGCCTTTTTTTTTTTTTTTTTTTCTTTTCCTTTAAATAACTGTAACTGCAGCCATAGAATGACACATTTCTTTCCTTCTTTCCTTCTTTCTTTCCTTCTTTCCTTTTTTCTTTCTTTCCTTCCTTCCTTCCTTCCTTCCTTCCTTCCTTCCTTCCTTCCTTTCTTCCCTTCCTTCCTCCCTTTTCCCTCCCTCCCTTCCTCCCTCCCTCCCTCCCTCCCTTCCTTTCTTTCCCTCTCTCTTTTGGTCACTCATCTTTGAGACATTTCTGAGAGTGATACATTTTTCTCCCTATAAGATTTGGTTCACAAAGTTTCTTTTTTTCCTTTGAAGTCCAAAGTTCAAGCATAGTTATGATAACAGCAGCATTTATGCACAGAGACATGTGCATCTAAACCAGTTTCATTATAGCTGATCTATTTAACATCCACCCTGTATCATCCCTGTACTCCAGGCTCCAAAAACTTCTTTCCTTTTCTTCCCTGGGCATGCCTATGCCCAGTTTCTTCTGATGGAAATAATACCTCTCCTCATTTCATGGCAGAGCACTCTTTCCACAGATCTCTGCTTGTCACATGTCCTAAGGTGCCTCCATCACAGTCCTTTCTGTCCCTGCTCCCTGAGTTGCCTGTCTCCTCCTGGACCCCACACCATACTAAGAGACAACCCATCTGACCCTTTATTTAATTATCCATCTTTTAAAATGATGTGACCTCTCTCTCTCAAGAAATGTATATGGTCCGTTTTCTTACTAGTGTATTCTTAGAGTCCTGCCTGGCACATAGTAGGAACTGCCTTACTGTATTGGTTGAGTCTGGAGCCTCTCTTTTCCTCAAGGGACAAGCATGAGTTGCCTTCCACACTGTGGTTGACTCAGAAGCAGAAGCTATGCCAACCCTCTCATTGTTGATCCTCTTCATCCTTCCAACACAGTTCTGGTCATCTTGTTACTGGCTTTAGCAAAGCCATATAATTTAATTATAATACAAACAATGTCTAGTGGGCTGTAGCCTGAAGCTAAATGAAGAGTGAATTCTAGGGTTCGGCCATCATAAGAAGCCATGTTCTCCTCTACATCCCCTACTCTGGCCATGGCTGCCCTGTAGATGTTTCACTACACTGAGGGGAGTCAGACTGCACCATGACGTAGTATCTGCCACCTCTCCCACTCCATTGTCACGGCAATTCTTTCAGCCAGTGCTCACATCAACAGAGGGATAACGTGAAGTTGTTCTTGACATCCAGAGTAACAAAGTATACTAGAGGTAAGGTCAGGGGCCTATGCATGCCAGAGCCACATATAATTATAGAGGTGCACAGCCATTGTCAGTGGACAGATGGAGAGCACTGTCATTAACTCTGCAATACGCTCTAGTGGTTACAATCTCCAAATTGGATAGTATATGTAAGTGTAGTAAAATGTAGAGCCCAAAGCCCATTTGTATCTCTTACCTGGGAATTGCTCAAATTAAAGGCAGCACACCACAGAGTTACACACCAATCTGTTTGTTGCTGCCTTGTTGACAGTAGCCAGGTTCTAGAATCAACCCGGGTGTCCATCAGCACATGTTGGATAAAATTGCGTTTCATATACACAGTTCAACTTTCTTCCACTATGACCAACAAAATCATCCAAATATCAGGAAAACAGATGCAAGTGGAGATCCTTATATTAAGAAAAAATAAGCTGGAGTCAGAGAAGCAAACATGGCATACTTGTTCTCATTCGTGGATCTTAGGTTTTATGGAGATGCATAAAGTCGTTCATGTATATTTGTCTTGAAAATAGAAGTGAGGTCATTTATGGGATTGGGGAGGAGGTGGTTATCAGAAAGAGGGAGGAGGAGAAAGGAAAGGATAAAGAAGATGAGCGCTCTCAGAGTCCTCGACGGACTAGCCTGGGAGTGTAGTGTCTCCATAGATACCACCACCACATACAACGAACACACACTGCTAAATTTAGATAAGGAAACTGTCCAAATTGGATGAAAAAGTCAGTGAGGAGTGTCTTCTTTTAGTCTTCAAAAATTACTATATTTCTTGGTGGAAAATAGCCTGAGAAGTATTTTCTAACAGTTTAAAACATTTACTAAGTTTTACAATTTATTTTATCTTCACACATAACTTTAACTTTTTTTTTTTTTTTTTTTGCCAACCAGTCAGTATATTCAGAGTTAAGTCAGTCCTGACAATTAGATTTGCGGGATCATGAAAGTTCACTTACATTTGAGCTGAATTTCCAAGGATACTAACAATTTAGTAAGTTGAATAGATGCTACTTTGTTTATCAAAACTCATAACCTAGGTACCCACACTGACTAGAAGTCTAAACGTTCTATACCTGAGCAGCATCATTCATTTGCTGTTAATGATAATGGCGAGGCACCGTGAGTGCGCCTCAGAGCCACCATCTCTGTGGCTTTCTCAGTATGATGTAGAATCTCCACCTTTGTTGCCTTGTGACTCTTGACCAGAACCTTCAAATTTAATGGCTTTATGAGTGTCTTTCAGTTTCCACATAACTTGTCACATAATCTATAGAGATGCTCACTCAACAGGACTCTGCTGGAAGAGAATATTTTCTATACTGATTGCTTTATCCTATCAAATAACCTTAATTTTTTAAACATGTCACGCATGTGCATCCAAAATATAGAAAACTACATCAAGGCAGGAGACGTGCACCATTTCCCTCTCAAAGGTTCTTGTCTTTACTATTGAGACATATGCCTGCAACGCTCTCTTCATGGATCCTTGTGAAAGGCACGGCATTAGACAGGTGTCATTGCATTGCTTGCACACCCACCTCAGCACCTTGACTGGATCTCTATCACTTCCTTTTCTTCCTTCCCCTGTGCCTGCACCTTCCTGCCATATGCAGCGGTCCCAGCTGCAGTGTGAACTGTTGGCTCTCGCTTGCTTGCCTCATGCTCACACCCACACGGACGACTAAAATCCTGAGTGGAGGGATGACTTTGGATTAAAATGGGATGTCTCCATAACTCAGTTACCTTCCTAACTGATAAAAATCTTAAGACTCTACAAATCAACCACATAGGAATTTGTTAACACCTCCACTTTGTGGCTGCAGAATATTATGTCTGTCTTTCCTAACTGTTGAAAGCTTGTTTCAGTTCAGATGTAAGCCTGATGACGCTGTTTCTTCATATCCAACTCTAGAGGTAACTTGTTCTTCATATTGCACACTGACTCTGAATATGTAGGAGTCTCTTGCATTTCATTTTTTAGTATGTTGATTATACCTAGTGAGTTTATTACTATAATGTTTCCATGCATGCATGTCATGGTGTTTGCCACATGTACGCCATTGCCATCTCTCGTTCCCCTGCCAATCCTCCAATCCCCGCCTTTCCCCAACCAGTGACTCTTCTAACTTTATATATTTTGTTAAAACCAGCAGCTTATAAACTCAAAAAACAGCTTATTAAGAGAATCAAGGTGCTACGATTGAAAGCCGATGCAGCAACTACAGATGTGGCTGACTTGGAAAATAATTTCATCTGGGCTATTTTATTGGAGATGACTCCTGAGTAGTTTGGACACATTTTGTACTTATTTTAACGGCTGAGCTGTATTACCGTGTTGTGAGATTGATAAATATCTTAATGAGGAGTTTTATTTCTAGGTCATGTATTAAAAGATGAATGGGAGTGCCTTTGTGACAGCCACCCATGTTAAATTAGCATAGGAGAGCTCTCCAGATTTATTTCCCAGTTGAGTTAACTCCCTTGTAAGAAATCTGGCAAAAGCCTGGAGTTCCACCAGACCTCTGAATCACTGTGGCAAATAGTGACTTCTGGGACCTTTCTGAGGCAGGCCTGCAATTGAGGCTTTTTTTTTGAGCAGGCAGAATCATGCTTTGTATTTTACTTTATTTTTGAAGTATGCGTGTGTTCTGTGTACATGTCTATGTGTGTATGTGTAATCATGTGTATGAGTGAGGGCATGTTCATGGGGGATGTGTGTATAGATGTGTGCTATACCATGTGTGTGGAGGTCAAAGGTCAGTCCTGGGTGTTGGTTCTCCTCTTGCCCTTGGAGACAAGGTCTCTTTTTCATTGCTCATCATCACATACACCAAGACTAGACTAACTTGTGGATTTCCAGGAAGGCTCTATCACCCACCTTTCAGAGGGAGTTCTGTGATTGCAGATACACAAAAACCACACCCAGCTTTCCATGTGTTCTCTATACTGGTACCCAGGTCCACATGCCTGCAGGCATTGAGTAAGTGGCTCAGCTCCCTTTTCTTTTCTTTTCTTTTCTTTTCTTTTCTTTTCTTTTCTTTTCTTTTCTTTTCTTTTCTTTCTTTCTTTCTTTTTCTTCTTCTTCTTCTTCTTCTTCTTCTTCTTCTTCTTCTTCTTCTTCTTCTTCTTCTTCTTCTTCTTTTTTTTTTTTTTGGTTTTTCGAGACAGGGTTTCTCTATATTGCCCTGGTTGTCCTGGAACTCACTTTGTAGACCAGGCTGGCCTCGAACTCAGAAATCCGCCTGCCTCTGTCTCCTGAGTACT
>NC_034610.1:7100551-7111742 GCF_900095145.1 Mus pahari
CTATCCCCTTTCCTAGTTGCCTCTCCAAAAGTCCCCTATACCCTTCCCCCCGTCCTGCTCCCCAACCCACCCACTCCTGCTTCCTGGCCCTGACACTCTCCTGTACTGGGGCATATAATCTTNGCAAGACCAAGGGCCTCTCCTCCCATTGACGGCCGACTAGGCCATCCTCAGAGAACAATTATGACCAACTGCGTCTCCTGTCTTGACTATCACTCTGACTCACCCTGCTTCTTTATGTTCAACTGTGGGTAAGANCAGAGTGACAGGCCACCTTGAGGCAGAGGCCCCTGGGCTGGTTATCTTGTAGGCTGTGAATTCACTTTTCTGGCATAGCTCTTCCTGTCTGACTTTTCTCTCCCCAGGGTGACCTTTGGANCTAGCTCCTCTACCATTCCTCTTCAAGTACAGCATCCAGCCCTGTCAGTAGTAGAAGGAAGTAAAGACTCTTCTGTGAGGTGTTGTGGTGCTGCAACTCCCCAGGAATAACAGAGGAAGCCATTTGGACACAGTGGGGTGTTTTCTGGGCAGAAAACTGTATATGTGGACAGAGGTTCCCTTAACCTGTGTACACATCATANTGNATGACTTTAATCCCTACAGCCAGTTAGNTAAAAATATGCCTCGTTCCAGGCATTGCTTATTTTAAAGTTGCATTTTCACTGAAAGATCTACATTTGTGTGTAAATTTATAAGCTGCCATAAACACATTTGCTAGTTTATATTAAACTAGATTGCCTATCTTTTCTGCGACTTTAGAGGAAACCCTGATTATTCTTACATATAAAAATGTCTTCCTAAATCTCTCTCTCTTTCTCTCTGACACTCACTCTCTTTCTGCCTCTCTCTGTCTCTGATACACACACACACACACACACACACACACACACAGGCTCAGGCAGGAGGGGGAGGGACTATTTTGTACTGTTGTAATGGAAAACCACAGGCTGAGTAATTTATAAACATTAGGAGTGTATTGGGCTCACAGTTAAGGATGCTGGAAGGTCCAAGATCTACATATAGATCACATCTGGTGACAGTTTTCTCTCTGTGCCTTTCCTATGGGAGGCACCACCTTGCAAGGAGGTCCCTGGTGCAAGCAGTAAGAAGAAGCACACAGGTCCCTCCTCCTAGNTGTGACAGAGCACCTGACAGACTNTCCTGAGAGATGAAGAAAGATTTAACTGGAATCACAGTTTTAGAATCTAGTGTTCATCACAACAGGGAAGGTGTGACTGGAGCCCATGGTGGGAGCACGTGGCCATGATTACTTGCTTATGTCACCTTCAAGATTTCCCCCCAGTGACCCACCGCTTACATGTTCCTCTCAACATGTCTGCACTGNGAATTCCAGGCACATGAACTTTGCTGGACACAGCCAAACCACAGCANATGTCAAACATACCACTTCTCAGCACTGACACGTCNCCGGCATCTTTAGTTAGCTTCTGNTATTTCTGTCACTGGCAGGTATTTCCAGTCTTGAGATGTAATGAGATCATGTTTACCCTTCCCCATGGAGACATGATCACTCACACAAGGCTGATTGGCACAGAATCTTTTCCTTCACCACCTGTACCCTTGTCATATTTTGAGATGACCCTTGTCATACTTTTGAGATGCTTTTTTTTTTTAAATCTCAGAACAAGCTTTTGAGCATCTCCTTCCTTTCTGTTCCAGCTACTTAACCCATATCTGCAGTGATCCCTGACTTTGACTGTGCCCTTTGACCTCAGAATGACAANACCACATGGCTCCACTTGCATTAGTCCTGTGTGCACCACGCACTCAGCATGATCCTCTCTAATGGACAAGGGAATCATGGATGCGCTTGCATGGAGTGTGTGTGACAAGTGTTGAGAAGGTTCATATCTTCTGAGAGCCCCCTGTGCTGAGGAGATGTGTGCAGGAGGGTTCCATAAGGCTTTTACTCCTAAGGTGCTATTATCATTACTTAAAAACTCCGAAGCTGAGAGATGCTAAGTGGATAAAGTGCCGGCCAAACACACACGAGGGCTATAATTCAAATGTCCAGAACTCATGTAAAAGCTAGGCAGGCATGGTGACCACCTGAAATTCCAGCACTTGAGAGAAAAATGACAGATCTGCAGGCGAGTTGCCTAGATATAGAATCCCAAACTGGGGAGATCAGGGGTCAGTGAAAGATCCTGCCTCATTAAAGTGTAGAGTAATTGGACAAACCACCTACATACACACACACACACACACACACACACACACACAGACATCACATATGAATACATGGGCAAAACACCAAAAGAATTAATGCAAACGTATGAAAAAAGCCCAAACAGTATACATGTCAAGTGTGAGTTAGAGTTCATTGTCAATCTACACACCTAAGAATAACTTGGGAAAATAATACCACTGAAAGATGATCTACATTGGATTGATGGGTCATTGTGGCTGTTGAGCCATGCAGGAAGAAGCATCCACTGAAGGCTCTGTCACCTTAGCACAGAACCCTGAATGGTGTAAGATAGAAAAATTGAGCTGAGCATGACTAAATGCACTCTTCTGTTCTTACTGCTGTCTCACCTTCCCTGCTATGATGCACTGTGAACTGTGCACCATAATAAACTCTCCCCTAAATTGTCTTTTCAGGGTTTTTTTCTCACAACAAGGGAAAGGAAAGCAAGACACTGCAAGATGGCATACTTCCCTCCTGTTAGTTGCTGACATTTTCCCCATACGAGATTTCTCAGTGATCTTGCAGCCATAGGAGAGGAGGCATGCTTGGGGAGTAGGCTTGGGTGTGACTGTATCCCATTCATGACCATGTGATTCCCATAATGCACCATGAAAATGCAAGTGTATCAGTTAGGAGTTGCTATGGGGTAAAGCTGCTCTGAGACNTCCTGGGCTAAGAGCTGAAGCAGCAGGGTCCATAAGAACCAGAGCTGATATGAATCTGCCAGCTTGGGGCTCAGGCTCCATCTGAAGACCTCAGGGTCAAGATAGGCCACAGATAGAGGAATGAGCCATAGGACATACTGGGACCACTTAAGGAGAAACTATTTTCTAGCCATCTATACTGATGTCCAGTCAGACAGTCTGTATGCTACAAAGCTGATGTGCTTGACTACGGAGATAGCATGCGGCCAATATCCTCATTCGTGTCTGTAGATGTAGCTGGAAAAGGAATTCCTGTAAGTAGAATTGCTGGGCCAGGGGATATATTCACTTGTTATGTGTTAGGTATTATGAATTTTCTCTCCAAAGCTGGTTGTACCAATTCATATTCCTGCCAATTATGCATGAAGATGAAGGTCACCTGATACAGGCATTGGCAGAACACATTATCTTACTTTAAAAAAACTTTTTAAAACTCAATTTATAAAAACAACATAATATATAATTGAGGTCTTAATCTGTATTTCTTTTCATAAGATTCATGTTTAACATTTGTAAATGTTAAATCCATTTGTATTTTTGTCTTACTCACTGCATTAGCAATTTTCTCTTGTATTCATTTATCAGTCCATACACGTTTAATGTGAGTTCACTGCACATCTGGTAACTTTATCTAATATATGAAAAGGTTNCTCTGCAGTTCATTTATTACATTTCCTATTTTGTCTAGGTAGGCATTGATTTTTATGATAATGTACCTATCACATCTTGAGTGCCTGAGTTTGCTATTGTTGTCTTTGAGAAAAGATTGTTAGTGTTATTCTTAACTTGACACAAACTATGGTCTCCTAGGAAAATGGAACCTCAAGTGGCCTGAGGCAAGTCTGTAGGGCATTCTTGATTACTAATGAGTGCTATAGATCCAACGAACTGTGGATGGCACCACCCCTAATAGGTGGTCTTCCATTATAAAGACAGTGTTTATAAACCACAGAAATCAAACTAGTGAGCAGCTGTGCTCTCTGCTTTAAGTTCCTGCCTTGTGTTTCCTTCTTGGTTTCTTTCAAAGATGAACTACAGCTTGTGAGCTGAAATGAACCCCTTTCTCCCCGGGTTGCCTTTGCATGGTGTTCATAACAGAAATAGGGAATCAAATTAGACCTCTACTCACCAATGGGTAATGCATGTTGATAAAAATGAACTAAATTATACAAGATCAGGAACTATTGAATGGTTACGCCCACTGGGATCTCCACAGGAAGCACACAGAACCGTTTTATTTGGTATTAAAAGGTATTTAACAAGGAGAAAAGTTTTCAAAGGTGTGGAGACAATATAAGGGAATGCACAAGAATTAGCTTTCCCTTCAGAGTGGTGGCAGTGGCAGAACCCACTATGCCACATAGGAAGAAAGTAAAATGAAGGTGAACACTGTTGGACATAAAGGGAGATTATGACTGATGGCAAATGTGGCACCAGAGAAGATCTGTAGTCTTTGCTGGAGGGGCATCATCAAAGCACAGAGTCCTCTGCTGAGGATGGAGTATGTTAAGTGGCCTTCCAGAGCTGCAGGAAATGGAGACAAACCAACCAAGTGATTCACTCTAGTTTTTTTTTCCTCCCTACTCTCCTAAGTCATAAACACATCACCTTGAGAGACAGGTACTGAGTAAGAACTGACAGTCAGTTATGACAAGGACAACATCTTTGTGCTGAAATNGGGTTTAAATATTATTTGGGATGTGGGTATATTATTTTTAACTTTCCCTGATTACCTCTGAGGAAATAAAAATCACCTGACTGTCAGGTTATGAAGAAGGAAGCGATTAAACAATTCCTTGTGCATAAGCACTAACCTGTCGTTACTATGTATGTGAAGGAAAAAAAAAATACCAACTGCCTGGTCACTAGAATCAAGGTACTGGGGCATTTCGGTCAGTAGGATGTGCCATTTCTTTAAAATGGCATTAGACTATAATTTTGACACATTTCTCCTGTATCCCATTAATTTCATTTGGAAGCACAGTTCATAAGATAAACTCTGTAATTTATGAGTTGCATAGAAAATGGAGGCTCAAGGGTAAACTTGATGGTAATCCTTAGGTTGAAATAAGCACGTACAGAAGAAGTCAGATCAGAAGTAAAATAAAGAATATAGAATAAATAATAAATATAGAATATAGAATAGAATAAAGGAAAGCTGGCAGATAAGTCCCAGTCAGGCTAAATCAGCTGCAGTTTCTGAAAACTCCGTTTAAGGTTCAGAGATTGTGTGCAAGCTAAATTCATGCAGGGAATGCAAGCCACAAAGAAAATTCCAAATCAGAAGCAATGGGTGCACAATGGGTACAAGGTTTCCAACTGTTAGAAATGCCCTGGAATTGAAATTTAAGATAAAAACAAGCACAACATCATCCAACACTTAGTGTTTCCAGATAGGTCACAGTTATATATTAAAGTGAATCTTGGCATCAGAGGGACAAGCTGAATAGAATGGACTCACTTCATAATCTGGTTGGAATAGTGGTAGATCAGCTGGCCAAAAAAATTCTTCAAAGGTTAGAACTGTAAACATAAGCCTGGAGTTTGGTTTAACACGAGATACTACATTATCTCCATAGATTTTATTTTCATGTCTGATATGTAAATGAGACATGATTTAGAGAGGAGGATGCTAAGAGTGAAAATTAGGGGAAACTGGTTTATTTGTGAAACTTATAAATGTATCTTACTAAGGAGTAGACAGGAAGCTAAATGTTAGAGGATTGTTCATACATAGAGTGGAGATGAGGATCCTCAACAGACTTAAGGAAAAACCAAAAGGGAAATACTTGGTAACCAGGCTACTGCTTTGGTGAAGTATGAGATCTTTCAAATTTCAGTCCATTTCATCAAAGTTATGAAATGTGGTTATAGGGTTGTTCTTTATATTCAGTTTTCTTTATATTCATTTGTTATCTACTGACTGTTCGTGGACCTGTAGTGATGGCTCCTTTTCCATTTCTGGTAGTTTTCTTTACACTCTTCCCCTTTCCTTGTTAGACTAGTTAGAAGCCTACTAAAGTGATTGGTGTTGTTATAGGAATAGCTTTTAGCTCTCACTAGGTCATATTTCATGATGTTCTAAACTTTTGTGGCTCACCATCTCATGTGCCATGATGTCCTCAAATTCTGTGGTTATTCTTGATCTGCCAAGACCTCCCTGTATCTTCCCATTTGACTGTCTTCCTTTCTGAGTTCCCTTGTTTTTTCCCCCCTCTACCCATGCTACCTATGACTATGTACTAGGGACACATATCTTCCCACACTCTCAGTCATTGGATGTTCCCCAACACCTTCCTCTGGTCTCACTTTTCATCAATCCCCGAAGTGCTCTTGTGAAGCCTACACTGTTTCTCTAATTCTCAGACAAGACCAATAGATTTCCATGGATCTCCCAAGTGCCTCACTGGCACTTTAGCATCTATCTGCACTCTATTATCATTCCCTGAAATCACTTCCTGGATTTTCTTTAGTTTGCTCTACCCTTAACCTGAGAGTAATTCAAATAGTNCACCAACCCCAGGGTTTTATGTGGCATCCATAATTTATGAAACGAGGTGTTGATGAGGCAATAGAAGCATGAGCCGAAATGTCATGTGTCAGGTTACTTCTTTGATAATGATGATGATGGTGATGGTGATGATGATGATTATGTGGTGTATGATACATTCTTTGCAACTTTAAACTCTTTTCCCAAGTAGTCAACTTTCCTTATAGCTAGAGGACTCCGAAAATTCAGAGCATCATGGGAATACCTCAGAGTTATTTTAAATTTNGAACATGTAATCTGACCTCAGATTTGAATCCCATTTTCTAGAACATTTCTGAAGGTGTTTTACTCGATAAGAAAAACATTTGTACATGTGGTTGAGGGAGTNGAATGTGGGGAAATTTTGTAGAGAAAGGTCAAATGCTGAAATGACTCTGAAAATTTCACCCTTTCTTTCCGTGGAGAGGTGAAGTATTATCATGGCTGCTCCTTTGTGGAGAGAGATTAACCTCCACTTCCAAATTCCNATTTACAGAAACCTTTAGACCTCGCTATCCTATTGCAGCTAAGTCAGTAATGGACTAACTTTCTAGCTTCATTTAGGGTTAATAGCATTGTCTGAGTGAGGAAAGATCCAGAAAAATAAAAGAAAGAAAGAAAGAAAGAAAGAAAGAAAGAAAGAAAGAAAGAAAGAAAGAAAGAAAGAAAGAAAGAAAGAGAAACAAAGAAAGGAAGAAAGAAAGGGAAACTCTCTAGGTTAAGTACACTTAGAAGTATTGCCTGTTAGAAAATAGAAGAATGCCTTTGGCAGAGGCCTTTTTTTTTTTTTTTCTTTTCCTTTAAATAAATGGCCACTGTAGGACCAAAAGCATCCTTTCAATGCATCCATTTACTAGAGTGGTTGATTATATTGATTTTTTTTCTCCCACAAATTTCAATCAAAATAATATGTATTTTTTAAGAAGTAATACTTCATAGTCTTGGCAGTGTTCTTAGAATCCAGAATATTCCTTTTATCTCCTTGACATGTGTCAGCAACAGCTATATTAAAACTCCACATTTTAATCTCTCTGAACTCAATTCTCTTGACAAATTTCTTCATGCTGGATGCCTGCAGTTCTGACTTCAAAAGAAGCTTTTCATGCTCAGGGATATAAATGGTAGGAAAACCAAGGAAGGATTGGGCCAGCTGATACTGGGGCCTCCATTCTTCCTCTATTCTGGGATGTGAAGTGTGAATCCACACTAAATGGTGGGAGAGCATCTCCTATTGCCTTCTCCACAGGCTTCTGGAAGAAACTACACCACTGAAGGAGGAGACATCAAACTGACTCTGGCATGCTATACAGTTCTTCTCATCCATCCAAGAACTGGGAAATCTGCAGGTTAAAAATTGTAGCTTGGTAGCACTGGCTACTCTTCCAGAGGTCCTGAGTTCAATGCCCAGCAACCATGTGGTAGCTCACAACCATCTGTAATGGGTTCCAATGCTCTCTTCTGGTGTGTCTGTAGAGAGTGACAGTATAATTATGACTCACATAAATAAAATAAATAATTCTTTAAAAAAAAAAAAAAGGTAGAGTGTAACAGAACTAGTGGCCACATTACGGGGCTAATGCCTAAGAAACCAAACCAGAGGCTCTCTGTGTTTAGGAGAGTAGGTAACTTTAGTGTCTGAAGTTATTGGTCACCAGGGGTAAGGAAGGACCAGAGAGTCCATCAGTGCAGACAGGTGGGGGCATCTTCTGGGCTGTATCCATTCCCCTCTCAGAGTCTGGTCTTTGGACACTTGGTATATACAGATTGGAGCTTCCCTTTCCAAAACTCAGGTCTCTTGATTAGTCCACCAAAGTGAAGAGATGAACTTTAGCATCTCATGCAGAAGGCTGAATAACTCTGGTCTCTTCATAGGAAGAGCAAATAACATGGAGGTACAGGACAGCTGAGGAGGGGAAGACGGAGAACTGAGTCAAGATATACATGGGAGACTTTAGATGCTCATTGATTAGCGATGCTCTTGGGATTTTGTCCACATCCCTAACCCCCACTTTTTATCTACCAATGGGTTAAGTGAGTGTCAGAAAAATAGCACTGCATTCTTGAGAGTTCACAGTAGTGGCAGTTGGTGGCTTCATCTGGTAAGCCTGTTCTGACTGGTGCTCCTCCCGGGACCCTGTTGGGGTGAGGGGTAAGGATGCAGTGATCTAATGCATCAATTCTTACTTTCCAAGTTGAATTCCAGTAAGATGACCATGAGCAAGGAATCTCGGCAGGAAGCACAGACAACGCTTCTTCATGCAGCTGAGCTCCTTCATACTCACGGGAAGTATGCATCCTGTTGTTCCTCCAAAGGATTCGTAGATCCGGTTTGCTTGCTTCCCGCCTGCTTTCACAATATGCCAGCGGATGGGTATTGATTTGGACAGGCCCTGAGAGGAAAGTCCTGCCCTTGACTAAAGCGCATCTCTGAACTCAGTGTGCTTCCCTTTGAGAAAAGCATAGACTACCGTTAACAGTCTAAGCTTTCATGTACCCTTCCTAGATTCAGATGTCAAACGTCCAACTCCCAGAGTGACAGTATTGGGCAACGGGGCTGTTAGGGGTGATCAGGTTTTTGGGGATGGCTTAGAACTCTTACAAAAGAGGCTGGGATGGCCCCTTGCCCTTCCCGTCTTGTAGGGCACAGTGAGGATGTGGGTGTGGAAGGACTCCTCAAGACACCACGCCTGCTACTCCTTGATTCTGGGGTTTTGGTCTGTAGAAGAGTGTAACCAGTTTTTAGTTACAGTATCCAGAACAGCAAAGAGACATAACCAACCTTTTCAGTTTTCACCTTTTCTTTATTTTGGGGTACAGGGAGAAGGTAAGGATTATAAATGTTCCCAAACTACTAAACGTCCACTGTTGCCATTTCGCTCCGGTGTGTGTGCTAAAACACCCAATACAGAGCCACTCTGGGAGGCCACATGAGGATGTCAGGTGACCTGCTCTACCATTCTCTGCTTTAGTCCCTTGAGACAGGGTCTCTCATCAAACCTGAAATTTGCCAGTTTGTGTAGGCTTGCTAGCCGGGATGCTTCCAGAACCTGCCTGTCTACATGACCTGATGCTAGGGTTACAGCATGCACAACCATGGCTGCCTATTTTTACAAGGATTCAAACTGGGGTCTTCATGCTTCTGCAGCAAATGTTCTTACCTCCCAATTCACCTCCCCAGACCCGAAATGATTTTTTTTTTTAAAGAACAGACCTATATATTCTCCTTAAAGTAAGTGCACAATATTATTTTTGTCCAAACATGTGCACCTATAGCATGCTGGTGCCTCAGGCATGCAGAAGTGACAGATTAGGGTCAATGTCAAAGATGGGAGCAAAGCGCCGCTTTGTTTACTCTCAGTTAAAATTATTTGTAAATTTGCCTATGACATAACTTGAAGGGCTGAGTGCTGCCGAGTGTCTTGTTCCCGTGACTTGTGTCTAGTGTCCCTGGGGAGGGAGCGCCTGCTAACTGATGAAGATGTCAAACCATGTCAGGGGAGTGTCAGCAGCTGCATATTCATTGCTGCTACTGCTGCTGCTGCTGCTGCGCCAGAGGCTCCATCGGACTGGGAGATCTCACTGCTTACTCACAGCAAAGACACTTAATTAATGAGTAGGCCTAATCAGGCTGTCTTATTATGTATGGGACACCAAGTGTGGCTGATGTGCAAACAAACCATCCTTGAGGAACGCTAATTAATAATTCTGAGCCGGGCATTCTGAGAGGCCTTGTCATCTAGCTCTCGGGGGCATTGGTAGCATCTCCTATGCCAGGCTCTCATGTCCTCTGCATGCAAATGAATGACCATGCAGGCAGACTTTCTGGTTATTACAGAACCGCACTTACCTTTGCATAGGGCTTAAGAGAGAAGGATACACTGAATGGAAGAATTGTGGGTCTCTCTCTTCTGCAAGTCAGTAATCAAGCCTTTTTGTCCCCTCACTGAGTACCAAATCTTCTAAGTATGGATGGAATTGACTTTAGCAGGTTCAAAAAGAATGTACTAACTGAGTAGCACCCATTGGTCATTCACAATCAGGAGCAGATATTTAGACAGATAACTAAATACAAGTTTCATTACCTCAGGTGTTAAGCTGGAATTAGAAAGAGCACTGAGAGGCGGCGGGGCTTGCCTTCCTCTTTCTGCCATCTTGGTGCCTGTGGAGGCCTGCTGGGAACAGGACTTCTAACAGCAAGTATGTCTGGAAGGCTGTGGTGCAAGGCCATTTTTGCCGGCTACAAGCGAGGTCTCCGGAACCAGAGAGAGCCCACGGCTCTTCTTAAAACTGAAGGCATGTATGCTGGAGATGAAACGGAGTTCTACTTAGGCAAGAGATGTGCTTATGTGTATAAAGCAAAAAAAAAAAAAAAAAAAAAAAAAAAAAACATACAGTGACTCCTGGAGGCAAACCAAACAAAACCAGAGTGAGCTGGGGAAAAGTAACTCGGGCCCACGGAGACAGTGGGATGGTTCGTGCCAAATCCCGAAGCCACCTTCCTGAGAAGGCCATTGGTCACAGAATCCGTGTGATGCTGTACCCATCTCGGATTTAAACTAATGGAGAGTAAATAAATAAAAGTAGATTTGTGCTCTTGTAAAAAATAAAGAAAGAAGAAAGAAAGAAAGAAAGAAAGAAAGAAAGAAAGAAAGAAGGAAGGAAGGAAGGAAGGAAGGAAGGAAGGAAGGAAGGAAAGAAAGAAAGAAAGAAAGAAAGAAAGAAAGAAAGAAAGAAAGAAAGAAAGAA
>NC_034610.1:7111797-7119184 GCF_900095145.1 Mus pahari
AGAGAGAGAGAGAGAAAGAAAGAGCACTGAGAGAATCAGAGAGACCAGAGTCATTGTGAGTGCTGTATTGCCTTCCCGTCTCACTGTGTGGCATTATCCTAAATTGTGGATGAATCTGTTGTGTGACTTCTACTTGATGCCGTACTTGATCCTTGGGTCTTTCCTTTACAGTGGTTGTGGGAACCACCGACTGGCCTTCCAGCTTTGCTCTCCTAGTGGAGTCCCTTACTACTATTCCAATGTTGTAATGCAAAGAAGACTTTGGGAGGCTGAAATATCTCTCTGCCCTTCATGTCCCTCAAGTGGTAGGAGAGCTTTGGCATAGACAAATTTCTTTAAGGGTATTTTAGGGTTCTCTATAGGAACAGAAATGATAGAGTAAATCTGTATCTATTTATCAACTATCCATCTATCTATCTATCTATCTATCTATCTATCTATCTATCTATCTATCTATCTATCTATCCATCTTACCTACCTTCCATCTATATACTGTATATCTATCTTTTGTCATTTATGTATCTATTTATTATATCTATCTATCTATCTATCTATCTATCCATCATCTATCTATCTATCTGTCTGTCTGTCTATCTATCTATCTATCTATCTATCTATCTATCTATCTATCTATCTATCTATCTTCCACCTATTTATTATATCTATCTATCTATCTATCTATCTATCTATCTATCTATCTATCTATCTATCTATCTATCTAATCTATACATCTATAATCCATCTGTCTGTCTATTAATCATCTATCTATCTCTTAACATCCATTGACTCTAGCCTTGCAGTTTCCATGAGATCTATAAGGAGACTTTCATCCCCATGTTCCCATTTCTGTTTGAACCTTTCCATTTAAAATCACTCTGCACACCAGACAATACGCTGCCTATTGTTGGCATGCTGGCCTGTCTGCAATGTTTTACTGATATTTGTGTGTGCTGGTATTTGATCAGTGTGTTTCTCTGCATGTGCAGCACCTCTCTCTTCTGTGTATGTCTATATGTGTGTTCATATGTTTATGTGTTTAATCTATATGTTCCATATGGAAGGCAGAGGATGTTAGGAGATAACCAAGTACCAACTTGAACTGAAATCATAGAATTCATATTTGAAATGAGTTCCTCAAGTATTCTCATGGGCTTTCATTTGGATTTGGGGCCCACTGATCCAACTCAGACCATTAAATATAAATATAATCACTTTCAAGATACGGTATATGGAAAACTAGGCAGCCACTCGTGTATCTGTTGAGGGTCCACGAAGTTGATTCCTACCTTGTTGAAGATATTAAAATAAACTTCTTGTTGGCCATAATTTGAAACTGACAGTTGTCACCATCAAATGCTAATTACGTCATTATCCAGCTCTTCACAGATGTTTTGAGGATGCATTTCACACTTGTTATTGCCCAGGGCAAATCATTTTGAGGAACTGTGGCTCAGGTTTGTTGTGATTTTAGCACTTAATTTCAACATCATCCTTGAAATGTAATCATCACTAAGTGTTTGCTATCACGACAGAACTCACAAAAGAAATTATGTCGAGTTGCTTCATACTTTCGCATAGCTTGTGACTGAGCAGTGATTTTAATGATGATCTAAATAGAAGATAATATATTCCTTATTCTTTAATTGGGCTTATCTGGAGCCTGGTGCCTTCACACATTAATATGTAAGAGATGTATACACTTGAGATGCATTCAAAATTATCCAAAGAGTATTTTAAGTGGATAATATCTGCTGATGAATCTGCTTTACAACTTACAGTCCACTCTGCTGTTGCTACATCTTGTTGTAAAATTATGTCTTAGAACATTTGTAGGGTGTTGCTTCAGGAATGTTTGATAGTCAGGAGCACAGTGGACTGAATATGCTGTTTTGGTGTTCAGAGTTATTACAACTGTAGTATTAACTGCAGCCATAGAATGACACATTTCTTTCCTTCTTTCCTTTTTTCTTTCTTTCCTTCCTTCCTTCCTTCCTTCCTTCCTTCCTTCCTTCCTTCCTTCCTTCCTTCCTCCCTCCCTCCCTCCCTCCCTCCCTCCCTCCCTCCCTTCCTCTCTCCCTCCCTCCCTCCCTTCCTCCCTTTCTTTCCCTCTCTCTTTTGGTCACTCATCTTTGAGACATTCCTGAGAGTGATACATTTTTCTCCCTGTAAGATTTGGTTCACAAAGTTTCTTTTTTTCCTTTGAAGTCCAAAGTTCAAGCATAGTTATGAGAACAGCAGCATTTATGCACAGAGACATGTGCATCTGAACCAGTTTCATTATAGCTGATCTATTTAACATCCACCCTGTATCATCCCTGTACTCCAGGCTCCAGAAAACTTCTTTCCTTTTCTTCCCTGGGCATGCCTATGCCCATTTTCTTCTGATGGAAATAATACCTCTCCTCATTTCATGGCAGAGTACTCTTTCCACAGATCTCTGCTTGTCACATGTCCTAAGGTGCCTCCATCACAGTCCTTTCTGTCCCTGCTCCCTGAGTTGCCTGTTTCCTCCTGGACCCCACACCATACTAACAGACAACCCATCTGACTCTTTATTTAATTATCCATCTTTTAAAATGATGTGACCTCTCTCTCAAGAAATGTATATGGTCTGTTTTCTTACTAGTGTATTCTTACAGAGTCCTGCCTGGCACATAGTAGGAACTGCCTTACTGTATTGGTTGAGTCTGGAGCCTCTCTTTTCCTTGAGGGACTAGCATGGGCTGCCTTCCACACTGTGGTTGACTCAGAGAAGCAGAAGCTATGCCAACCCTCTCTTTGTTGATCCTCTTCATCCTTCCAACACAGTTCTGGTCATCTTGTTACTGGCTTTAGCAAAGCCATATAATTTAATTATAATACAAACAGTGTCTAGTGGGCTGTAGCCTGAAGCTAAATGAAGAGTGAATTCTAGGGTTTGGTCATCCTAAGAAGCCATGTTCTCCTCTACATCCCCTACGCTGGCCATGGCTGCCCTGTAGATGTTTCACTACACTGAGGGGAGTCAGACCGCACCATGACGTAGTATCTGCCACCTCTCCCACTCCATTGTCACAGCAATTCTTTCAGCCAGAGCTCACATCAACAGAGGGATAACGGGAAGTTGTTCTTGACATCCAGGGTAACAAAGTATACTAGAGGTAAGGTCAGGGGCCTATGCATGCCAGAGCCACATATAATTATAGAGGTGCACAGCCATTGTCAGTGGACAGGTGGAGAGCACTGTCATTAACTCTGCAATACGCTCTAGTGGTTACAACCTCCAAATTGGATAATATACGTAAGTGTAGTAAAATGTAGAGCCCAAAGCCCATTTGTATCTCTTACCTGGGAATTGCTCACATTAAAGGCAGCACACCACAGAGTCACACACCCATCTGTTTGTTGCCACCTCATTGACAGTAGCCAGGTTCTAGAGTCAACCCGGGTGTCCATCAGCACACGTTGGATAAAATTGTGTTTCATATACACAGTTCAACTTTCTTCCACTATGACCAACAAAATCATCCAAACATCAGGAAAACAGATACAAGTGGAGATCCTCATATTAAGAAAAAATAAGCCGGAGTCAGAGAAGCAAACACGGCATACTTGTTCTCATTCGTGGATCTTAGGTTTTATGGAGATGCATAAAGTTGTTCATGTATATTTGTCTTGAAAATAGAAGTGAGATTGGGGAGGAGGTGGTTATCAGAAAGAGGGAGGAGGAGATAGGAAAGGATAAGGAAGATGAGCACTCTCAGAGTCCTCCACGGACTAGCCTGGGAGTGTAGTGTCTCCATAGATACCACCACCACATACAACAAACACACACTACTAAATTTAGATAAGGAAACTGTCCAAATTGGATGAAAAAGTCAATGAGGAGTGTCTTCTTTTAGTCTTCAAAAATTACTATATTTCTTGGTGGAAAATAGCCTGAGAAGTATTTTCTAACAGTTTAAAACATCTAAGTTTTACAATTTATTTTCTCTTCACACATAACTTTACCTTTTTTTTTTTTTTTTTTTGCCAACCAGTCAGTATATTCAGAGTTAAGTCAGTCCTGATAATTAGATTTGCGGGATCATGAAAGTTCACTTACATTTGAGCTGAATTTCCAAGGATACTAACAATTTAGTAAGTTGAATAGATGCTACTTTGTTTATCAAAATTCATAACCTAGGTACCCACACTGACTAGAAGTCTAAACGTTCTGTACCTGAGCAGCATCATCCATTTGCTGTTAATGATAATGGTGAGGCACCGTGAGCGCGCCTCAGAGCCACCATCTCTGTGGCTTTCTCAGGATGATGTAGAATCTCCACCTTTGTTGCCTTGTGACTCTTGACCAGAACCTTCAAATTTNATGGCTTTATGAGTGTCTTTCAGTTTCCACATAACTTGTCACATAATCTATGGAGATGCTCACTCAACAGGACTCTGCTGGAAGAGAATATTTTCTATACTGATTGCTTTATCCTATCAAATAACCTTAATTTTTTAAACATGTCACGCATGTACATCCAAAATATAGAAAACTACACCAAGGCAGGAGATGCGCACCGTTTCCCTCTCAAAGGTTCTTGTCTTTACTATTGAGACATGCCTGCAAAGCTCTCTTCATGCATCCTTGTGAAAGGCACGGCATTAGACAGGTGTCATTGCATTGCTTGCACACCCGCCTCAGCACCTTGACTGGATCTATATCACTTCCTTTTCTTCCTTCCCCTGTGCCTGCACCTTCCTGCCATATGCAGCTGTCCCAGCTGCAGTGTGAGCTGTTGGCTCTCGCTTGCTTGCCTCATGCTCACACCCACACGCACAACTAAAATCCTGAGTGGAGGGATTGATGACTTTGGATTAAAATGGGATGTCTCCACAACTCAGTTACCTTCCTAACTGATAAAAATCTTAAGACTCTACAAATCAACCGCATAGGAATTTGTTAACACCTCCACTTTGTGGCTGCAGAATATTATGTCTGTCTTTCCTAACTGTTGAAAGCTTGTTTCAGTTCAGTTGTAAGCCTGATGACGCTGTTTCTTCATATCCAACACTAGAGGTAACTTGTTCTTCATCTTGCACACTGACTCTGAATATGTAGGAGTCTCTTGCCTTTCATTTTTTAGTATGTTAATTATACCTAGTGAGCTTATTACTATAATGTTTCCATGCATGCATGTCATGGTGTTTGCCACATGTACTCCATTGCCATCTCTCGTTCCCCTGCCAATCCTCCAATCCCCGCCTTTCCCCAACCAGTGACTCTTCTAACTTTATATATTTTGTTAAAACCAGCAGCTTATAAACTCAAAAATCAGCTTATTAAGAGAATCAAGGTGCTACGATTGAAAGCCGATGCAGCAAATGCAGATGTGGCTGACTTGGAAAATAATTTCATCTGAACTATTTTGTTGGAGATGACTCCTGAGTAGTTTGGACACATTTTGTACTTATTTTAACGGCTGAGCTGTATTACTGTGTTGTGAGATTGATAAATATCTTAATGAGGAGTTTTATTTCTAGGTCATGTATTAAAAGATGAACGGGAGTGCCTTTGTGACAGCCACCCATGTTAAATTAGCATAGGAGAGCTCTCCAGGTTTATTTCCCAGTTGAGTTAACTCCCTTGTAAGAAATCTGGCAAAAGCCTGGAGTTCCACCAGACCTCTGAATTACTGTGGCAAATAGTGACTTCTGGGGCCTTTCTGAGGCAGGCCTGCAATTGAGGCGTTTTTTTGAGCAGGCAGAATCATGCTTTGTATTTTACTTTATTTTTGTAGTATGCGTGTGTTCTGTATACATGTCTATGTGTGTATGTGTATTCATGTGTATGAGTGAGGGCATGTTCATGGGGGGGAATGTGTGTATAGATGTGTGCTATACCATGTGTGTGGAGGTCAAAGGTCAGTCCTGGGTGTTGGTTCTCCTCTTGCCCTTGGAGACAAGGTCTCTTTTTCATTGCTTATCATCATATACACCAAGACTAGATTAACTTGTGGATTTCCAGGAAGGCTCTACCTCCCACCTTTCAGAGGGAGTTCTGTGATTGCAGATACACAAAACTACACCCAGCTTTCCATGTGTTCTGTATACTGGTACCAAGGTCCACACACCTGCAGGCATTGAGTAAGTGGCTCAGCTCCCTTTTCTTTCTTTCTTTCTTTCTTTCTTTCTTTCTTTCTTTCTTTCTTTCTTTCTTTCTTTCTTTCTTTCTTTCTTTCTTTCTTTCTTCCTTCCTTCCTTCCTTCCTTCCTTCCTTTTTCTTTTCTTTTCTTTCCTTTCCTTTTCTTTTCTTTTCTTTTCTTTTCTTTTTCTTTTCTTTTCTTTTCTTTTCTTTCTTTTCTTTTCTTTTCTTTCTTTCTTTCTTTCTTTCTTTCTTTCTTTCTTTCTTTCTTTTTTTTGTTTGTTTGTTTTTTTTCGAGACAGGGTTTCTCTGTATCGCCCTGGTTGTCCTGGAACTCACTTTGTAGACCAGGCTGACCTTGAACTCAGAAATCTGCCTGCCTCTGCCTCCCGAGTGCTGGGATTAAAGGTGTGTGCCACCACTGCCTGACCTCAGCTCCCTTTTCATATTTAAATTGTAGCAAAATATACAGGGCAGGGATGACACTTTCTGCCAGGGAGCAGGCTCTCTTTAATCTCATCTTCCAGCCCTCAGTGAGGAGGCAAGAGTAGAGGCTGAGAAAGAACCTACACATGTTATTTCCAGCAGGGTCCCCAACTCTACAGGACTGTTTCTTCAGGACCTTCTAGCCAATGATCATGGAGACTCAGTGGCTGGACACATGGACACCAACGTCACTCATTGACAATGAGCCATTCCTCAAACATGCAATTTCTGAAAATACTAGAAATTAACGTGGACAAAAAAGACAAATTGCAGACTGGAGCATTCGAGCTATGAAACCACAGAAAACTTGAGANCCAATCACAGTAAGGAAGGAGGGGCTCTTCCTTTTCCTTGGGAGGATTTCTCAAGAATTTTAGAAATTGGAAGTAATTTTCTTAGGAAAAGGATGGCTTAAGTCAGAATGAATGGGGGAGCAAAAGCCCATATAAATGCAGAGGGGACCTTTGATCCTCAGCCTGCCCTCCCCTACAGCTCAGTTCCTGGCAGGAAGAGATGCTCCCCTGGAAAACCAACGCCCCCATCTTCTCTTTGTCCTTTTGCGGTAGAGCAGTTATTCCGCTCAGTGGATGAAAGGGGCTCTGACATATGTCTGTGGAGCACTGTTCAACTCTCCCCTACCGCCCAGGAGTTTAAGAATGGTTTTGAAAAGCCAGTGGGAATCTGACCATAACACTTGATTGCCGAGAATAAAATCCCACAGGAAACAGAAGTACCTGGGTCCCCTTTCCACAGAGAAACTGCTGTCTTCCCACCTGGAAACTGCTCATCAGT
>NC_034610.1:7121156-7122302 GCF_900095145.1 Mus pahari
GTGTAATGTATATCCCCTTGTTAAGGATTGAACTCACGTAGATGTTAGGTAAGTGTTCCCTCATGGCCATATTCCCAGCCCCTCTCATAATTCCTCTCATAATTGAGTGGCCACAATTTGAACACTAGATGCCTTTGTGTCCTGGCTGAACTGTACAACGACACGTGGCAGTGGGTGGTGATCTGGATGAGATAGTCTCCCATCGGCTCAGGTATTTGAACACTTGGTCCCCAGATGATGGCTTTGTTTGTGGATGATCTAGCCGGTATGGTCTTGTTGGGGGAAGCAGGTCATCAGGGGTGAACTTAGAGTTTTCCAAGCCATGCACCATTCCCAGGCACCTCTTTCTATGGTTGAGGAAGTAAGCTTTTAGCTTCCTCTTCCAACTACTAAATCTCTGGAACCCTAAGCTGGATAAACACTTTTTTCCCTATAAGTTTCCTTGGTTGTGGTGTTTTATCACAACAGAAAAGTAATGAATACAGGGTCTCCTAGGCATGTCCCAGGGAAACCTAACCCTAACTTGTAACCCCTAACCCCTAACCCCTAACCCTTAACCCCTAACCCTAACCTAGGGAAAGAATTTTGAGGCTTTCTCTCCTGTGAGATTCCACTATGGATATTGTTTTGCCCAATTTCCTTGGGTCTATCGGCAGTGGGGTTCACATACATTAATCTCCTAGAACATAACCAACTAATGCAATACACTAATTTGCTCATTATATTGCATTTACCAGACATGGTGGGATAAAGTTGAAGAAGCTTTGAGAGGAATGGCTTGGAAGGTTGATGAATTCTTAACAAAGGATCTCTTTGAGCGTATCTCNTTGATTCCCCTGTACAGTTGACTGCTTACTTTACAACTGGGGGCATGGCTACAAATCAAGATAATGCTTAGAGACGACCCTGTAGNACCCATTCTGCCCATTCTGTAGGTTGTTGGGAGGGTAATTCTTCCTAGAATAAAGTGACTCTTCTGGTTGACCTTCCAACCTTGCTCTGNATATTTGGGCATTGGTACGAAGCAACAGGCTCCAGAGTCATTAGGGACCATGAAGAGGATGTAAAAATATGTACATAATTAAGGCTAAATCCTGTATATAGAAAGATCCAGTTATTTCCACAAGCGCCTGCTGAAATACTTCT
>NC_034610.1:7123397-7124884 GCF_900095145.1 Mus pahari
TAACAAGTCTCCTTAATGATATTTTCAAATTGCCCCATCAAGCCTGGATGAAATACTGCCACGGAGGGCTGTTAACTACACCCTATTACTTCANGCCAGGAAGCTTTGTTATCATACAATTAAGATCGAGAATTAAAGCATAAAGTTTGGCAATTCGCTCTGAGGGTTTTCTAACTTCAAATCCCAGCCCCTCACCAGCAAATCCTGTTCATTCAGCTTTGAGTAAATCCGGCAGTTTGGAGAAAGGTGCTCCTCCGTAGTTTATTTGTGGCTCCTTTTCTTTGTCCTTTGCCCAATGTTCCGAATGGGGGGCTCTTATGCTGCAGTGGGCAGCCAGCACTCTGAGGGCTACAGAGGCTACAGGNATGTGAGCCAGAGCCTACTTAGAGGCAGATGGTCCTTCTGAGAGTCTGTGTGCTAGTCGGTGACTACACAGTGCTGTGCTCACAATAACCCGGCCTGATTATAAGGCTGTGTTCCTCACCCGCCAACTGCAGACCTAGGTGAAGCCACAGGATACAGTTAGGACCCTGGGTGGTGGGAAGGTCAAGGCAAACGCATTTGTTCCTTTACTCTGAGGATGAGTAGACGATACAAAGGGAAGAGTCTCTCTCATCTCCGCTATGTTTCCTGGTTCTGTGCCTGAGATAACAAAAGAGAGAAGACTCATTTTAGCTCATGGTCCAAGTGACGCCCATCCAAATGGCAGGNAGGGCATGGGGANTCAGAGCCATTCATACCACTGCAGCCAAGAAGCAGGAAAATGAAACAAAGAAACAAAAGAGAAGAGCAAGATAGCTTCCAACCTCTGTCAGTAGGTGACACCCTCTTGGTTATTTCTTAATCTGACCAAACTGACATTAGATTGAGTTAGTGCAATCCGTGTGGATNGGTGGATGAAAATTAGACCCAAGATCCTTCTTGTTGTAAATNGGGCCCTTGAATGTATCTTCAGGCATTATTTTCTCCATTGGAGAGGAGACGGTAAAGTGTTGAGTAGGTGGCCAGAAGGTCAAGATTTGAGAGTGTTTAACACCTCAATTAAGGGACTACCTAGGGCTTGCAAACAATCCCTGTGTCAGGCTGCCTCCATCACTTCTCTGCTCACCNCCAGAATGTTTAGGTACACTAAGTAGCTGAATGTGGCAGAGAGACATTCTGGAAAACCCATTTCACCTGATGGTTTCCTTTTCAAACCTGTACTCTGGNCCACAGGGAAGCAGAAGAACAGATCTTCTGGTGATGTTACTGTTCAGAATACATATTTTCAATGAAAATTTATTTCCATTCTGTGCATTTTAGCTCCACGTTCTCAACTCTGCTTTTGGCCAAATTGCATCTATTTATTAATCCCTAGTGTTTTAAACTCCCAGTAAGAATGTGTTTGTTTGGGAGAATAAACAGTGGAGAGGGGCCAGTTTTGACTCATCTCCTACAATTTGGAAGGCAGGGTGCTCCTTGACCAGTCTGGTCTGAGTAGGTTCTGT
>NC_034610.1:7125515-7126925 GCF_900095145.1 Mus pahari
AAAAAAAATACAGGAAAAGATAGTCTACACACATAGGAAGTTCAACTTCAATAACCCTACATCTTATATCTCAGCCATCTTGGCAGCTGTGGGGTACCATGTAAAGTGCCGCCTCAAGAGTGTCTGCTATTGGCTAATCCTAGAGCCCATTGGTGAGGAAAGAGCTGGCTTTCAGGTTTGGCCTCTCACACCCTGATACATTCTGCCCTTCACTGCTCTCCTAAAACCATGGTGCATTAGCCTCTCTATGTTCTGTTCCTTGACTCTTATTTAACTGCGCTACTCCAACAAGGATTGATTTATGCTAGGCTTCCATTGTNTTGACCATGAAATATAACTCATTTTGCTAAATTGGCCAAACCACACACATCTGTGTAATGGAGAAAGCAGAGGGTAGAGAAGGTATATTGACATCGGGTTTTCAAAGGCCCCCCTTTACCTTGCTGAGTACCTGTCGCCCAATTGGCATCTCTGCTCTAAGGGCTTCTGCAGCGTGGTACACCCTGGCTTGGAGTTCATCTATATCATGTTNGTTTGCTTTCAGACACCAGACTCCCAAATACACAACAATACTATTTGCCAAGCANAATTCCTCTATTTTCCAACACAATGGACCATTTTGAATAGTGTTGCCTATGGGGTCATGATCTACTCCACAAAGGAATGCAAACCCATTCTTGACCACATGTTGTTAAAGATGGCTCATTAAATATGGGTTGTTGATAAATACTACCACTTCTTCTCCTTCTCCTCATGCTCCTCCTCCTCACCCTCCTCTCTTCTCTTCCGCCTCCCTTCCCATCCCCTTCCTCCCTCTCTTATTCCTCCTCATCCTCCTGTTATCAGGGAAGCCCATATGCTTGGCATGCTTTCTTACCTACTGATCCGAACAGCTTCCAGAGGAAGCTCCTGTATTTNGCCTTGGTTACTCTGTTTAATGCCACCTCTGCATTCTAGTAAGACTATATAGATTTGATAAAGTCCTGAGCATGGATGAAACCAATTCAGTGTCTTTGNGGAAATACAATTTTATTGCCCTTTCTGTGTTGCTGTGATAAAATGCTGGTCAAAACCAACTTGGGCATGACAGGAGATACTTCATCTTACAAGTTATAGTGCAGCACTGNAGGAACTGAAGTCACAAGTTTGAAGCAGAAACCGTGCATGAATATTCCTCGTTAGCCTGTTTCCTCTACCTTGTTCATGTACCATTGTCATATAACCCAGGCCNACCTTCCTTGGGTTGGCATTGCCCACAGTGGGATAAGCCCTTCTATATTAATTAGCAATTAAGAAAATGCCCCACAGGCCAATCTGATGGAAGCAATTCCCAAACTGAGTTTCTTTCTTTGTAGATAGATCTAGATTCATGTCAAGTTGTCTAAACCTAACCAGCACACCTTCCCAGGT
>NC_034610.1:7130097-7136347 GCF_900095145.1 Mus pahari
TTCTATTTGCCTAGATCCTTGAAGACTTCAGGAGGTTTTAGTCATTGTGAACCCACTGTGTGCANGGTTTAGATTGATACTCAGCCAAAGACTTTTGATAATGTGTCCATACTTCTGAAGACAGCCATGACAGCCTATCACACATCANGTAGTCTGAGATGAAGTCATTGGCTGATTTTTTTTTCCTGAAGCTATGAAGGTAATCGACATCACTATCTCCACCCGACCCCACCTGACGGAGGGTTGGTGGCACACTGCTCTTCTTGACATCCCCCATTTCACAGACATTTCAGCCTCCATCCCCACCTGACATTCTCCTTGCACACATACATGTGTCTGAGTTTGTAGATGACAGTTCTGGGTCGGGGACCTGAATTATTCCAGTGTAACCACATTTAACTAAATGTCTATGTAAGATCACATCCTGAAGAAGTGGCATTTAAGGCTTCAGTGTATAAAATTGGGATAAATATGGTTTTCTTATCACTCTGTTGACATTCTTCCAGTACACTCTTCTTAACTGTAGCATGCATTTAGCTTATCACAGACCCCAAATGTCTCGAGAGTGGGCTGTGCAATACTGTATATTCTGCAATAACGGACAGATTGTATTTCATCTTCTTTAGATTAGCCTCATCCTGGGACTGAACTGTACATTTGCCTTTGCATTGTATACTGTCCTCCAGGAGAATGTATCTTCTACCCTGTGATCAAGCTGAAGCTTCTGCACTGAAAAGGCCTCGTGGGAGAGAACTAAAGCCTTAGACTTCAGCCCTGCACAGGCAAAGCTGGAGATCAATACATATTGGCATTTTGTGATCAGGGCATTCTGACTCCTTAGTTGGGTTTCCTATAACCCCATGTGAGTCAGAGAACATCTTGGTTACATAAAGGCTTGTCATCAATAATGGATTGCTATTTAAGCTACAGTGTCCTGGAATAGATTGTTAGACAGTAATTGAAACATTGGAGCAAAAATTGGTATCAGAAGTGGGATAATTCCTAAGAGAAACGTCAACAGATAGTATTGGTCTGAGAGAACAGGAACCTGGAAATTAACAAGAAGGCTACCAATGACCATGCAGACCCTGTGATTGACACCTGGAAAATTGAAACATGTCTCTGCAACTAAGAAACATTTGACAAAACTGGTATCTACAGATTATAGAAGACAGCTATAATCTTGGGTGCATAGACAAATGCACCCATGGTTTAGAAAAGTCCCAGGAAGAATTGATGTGCTGCTAGCCTTTGGGTTTTGAATGATAAAATGTAAAGATAAAGATAAGATAGATCTTAGAAGAACTTTGATTTCTGAGCATAATGTAAAGATGACATCCCAATTAGTACCTTGCAGGAATGAAAAATCCTTTTGTTTCTCATTTCTCCTCTAGTTCATTGATAAAGGTTCTGGTAGAAGAGGTCACTTAGGTAAAGGTGAGAACCAGGAGGAGCCATGAATGCACAGTTTAGGAGGGAAGGATCCAATCAAGAGAGTGCATGCAAACAGCCTCCATGAAGAACCCAGGAAGACTGCAGATGTCATAAAAATACACAACATTTCTAAGATTCTTTAAAAGAACTTATTTTATTGATTTATTTTTATGTGTTGGATGTTTTGCCTGCAAGAATGTCTCTGCAACATAAGTGCGTATCTGCAACATATGTGCACAGTACTGAGACCAGAAGAAGACATCAGATCCCCTGGAGCTGGAGTTACAGATGGTTGTGGGCCATCGTTTAGTGCCAGCCATTGAACTCTGATTTTCTAGAGGAAAAGCCCATGGCTAGATCAATAAACCACCTCTTCAGGATCCAAAGATTCTTATTGGCATTTCTCTTAATGTCCTCTCTCAGTCCATGTGCGGGGAAGTTAGTTTCAGAGAGTGTGTGGGCTCAAATTTCGTAATGTGGACTAGATTTATAATTTTGTAACTGAACTCTTAGTGTTATTTAAGACGCACTATTTGGATGTGATCTGGCCCTTTGTCCAGCATATGCCATGGGAGCTTTGCAGTAAAGCTTCCTAAGCCACCTTCTTGGACCTTTCCCCACATCAAGGACACCAGCTTGGCTGAGGGAAGTCTCATTCTTGCTGCTTCTCTCTTAATACGACAGATACATGAGAGAGTGAAGACACCCAACCATGTACATTGGATGACATCTTGAAGATCAAAATGAATGTCCTGTCCAGCTCTCTCTGGATTTCTGATGAACAGTACTGTAAAGAACCAAGATGAGGGTAGTTCCTCACATCACACTAGGCAGACAAGTCGGTCACCCAGAGGTGGTATCCTGCAGAGGGATTTTCCCTGCCTCAGACACACCCCTTCAGATGGAGCCCCCATCTTTATGGATGTGATCAAAGTGTATCTGTGTCATGTACATGATTGAAAAGGCTGGGTTGTGGTTGGAACTGGAAGTAGACCATGCTGGTTCAGTGCTTGCCTAGTATTGGTGAGTGCTAGGTTCAGTACCTAGTACCTAAAAACCAATGAGAGAGAGAGTGAGAGAGAGAGAGAGAGAGAGAGAGAGAGAGAGAGAGAGATTGAGACAAAGCAGGGAGAGGAAGAGGGAAAGGGAAAGAGAACAAAAAAGAATAAAGAAAACACACAACTAAGTTTGAATTGTGTGACATACACATTACTGCACCAATAATCAAAATATTATGGATTTCTTCTTATTTTGAACATGTATTCTAACGGAAACTGCTCATCAGTTTGTTCCGATCATGCTTGATAACAACCTAACAACGGATGGTGAACCAGCACCACTGCTAGGACCCGGACATGGAGAGCAGATGCGGTGGTTATAGTGGTAGGGAGGAGCCAGAGTCCTTTGATGCTAGGCAGCGCCTTTCTCCCATTCCTGTGTCACCGGGCGCGCTTCCATCTGTGGAACACAGAGGACTCTTTACTGTGCGCTGTGCTATGGATGAAAGTTTCCAAAAGAACTCTGATGTGCAAAGAGTGGAGAAAGGGGAACAATTTAAACAAAGACAATTTACAAATCCCCAGACTATTTGAAATTTCACACAGTTTTCCCTCCTTCTGAATCCATGAGCCTCCATTCACCGAGGACCCGTCTGAGACATAAAGTGCTTTTGTGGATGTTTTCGCAGCTCTTAGCTTTACCTCTGTTTTGCAGCTCGTAGCTTTCCCTCTGTTTTCCTGTCCTCTGCTTTTCACTTAGGGGGCCGAGAGCTACCTAAGTGATTACTAAAATTGATTTTGAGTTCACCTACAGCTGCAGCCACCACTGCTCTGAGCCAGCTAAAACATACACTTATCAAGATGTCTGAATTGAACAAAAGGCCAAACAAAAAGTTGTGATGACCTATTGCCTATTTGCATCTTAAGGAAGAGACTCACTTTCTGGCTTCTAGTTTCCTTCTCTTCCTCTCTCCTGGGTCTAAGTGCCACGTGCCAGCCCAGGAGAGCGACCTCTTGAGTAATAGATGCCCACGAGGTTGTCTGCGCAGGCAGATGCACAAGGACGAGACAACAGGCATACTGCTGGAATTTCTGTAGATAATTACATTACACGGGCTTGTAAAATGTCAGGCATGAAATAATAAACAGGACTCTGGACTTGGCTGTTCTTTCTGATCCAGCAAAGNCATCTACGGAGCGCTCTTTGCCTCTCAGCTTCCTGTCAGGGGGACGGCCTTTAGTCAGCAGCTCCTTCCTTCACAAAATACTGTGAAGGTTAGCATTTTCCACCCTCCCTACAGTATTAATTAAATTACATAAAACTGGCAGTGCTTAAATTCTGGCATCTGTATTGTCTCACTTAATTACACCCCTGGACTCTTTTCAAAATGCTTTCATTTGCTACAGGGACATCTATTGGTGGATGGGNAGANTCAGATTCTAGGGATCAATCAATCCATCCTAGTACTCNACCCNTCCACCCCAGCTGAGTGCTTCTGCAGGTCCTCTGTCCCGGACCACATCTGTCCAGTTCTGAGGGGCTGCAGCTGGACGGCACTGGTGGAGATTTATTTTGAATTAGGAAGCTTTTAGTATTGGGCCTCAACCATGAACTACATATTTTCCTATTCTAACAACATCTTTCAAAGCCATACAAGAACACTATACAGCGATTGCATTTCCATCTTTGATACCAACCAACAGCAGCCTTACTGTGGGCACTGTACCTCCAAAGNGGGGGCTTACACCTATGTCCTTAGAGGCCAACCGTGCCTTCCCTGAGCTGGCACAGTTCAGGTCTGGGTTAGTCCNGTCATAGTATAGTTCATTCAATAGGCAGACAGGCAGTTTCCCAATGTGAGCACGTAAGGGTGTAAAAGAAAGACCCTCCTCCCAATATTTATTTTTGTAGTTTTTTTACAAAATCATGCCTTTGCTTATTCTNTGAAAAGTTCATATATTTTGTTCATATCCATCTCCCTCCCCTGACTTCTCCCATTTTCCTCACANACCTACCCACCTCAAATCACATGCTCTCTATTACTCTTCCAAAACAAGCAGACACAGAGGGCGGGTTTTGTTGGCCAAGTATTCCTGAGAATGGCATGCTGTGGAGTGTGGTTTGATACACTTAATATCACTTCAATGGAAAGAAAAATTATTCTCCCATACCTGCAGCAATCAAAGGCCAGAGTCTCCTTACNTAGGGGTAGAACTTCATGCCTACCTTGTATCCACCATGCTCAGGTTCTGTCTGGTTTGAGCTTGTGCGGGTCTTGTTCATGCTGTGTGAGTGTATATGTGTGCATCTTCTATGTTGTGTCAGGAANATGCTCTTTCCTTGGTATAATCCACTACTTCTGAGTCTTATCAGCTTTCCAACACTTCTGAATACACTCTGGAGCTTTGGGGGGAGTGACAATGACATCCCATTCAGGGCTGATCATCCCAAGACCTCTTATTTTTCTGTATGTTGGCCAGTCATGGGTCTCTGTGTTAATTGCCATCTACTGCAGGAAGCAACTTGTCTGATGGCCGTTGGTAATACTTTGCTCTATGGGTGTAACAATGTGTCATCAGGGTCTGTTCATTGATGTCTCCATTTAGTGAAATGATAGCTGGTAGCTTTTCCACTAGAGCCCACGAGCTATCTAGCATCACTGACTGTGTCATGGGCCCCAGTTCATGGAGCTGTCCTTATAAGTGTTTTTTTTTTTTTAAACAAAAACAAAAACAAAACAAAAGAACTACTGTTATAACATATNTTGAAAGAGAGGAAGGTATTGTTGTAGTTTCCAAGGTCCATAGCTGGTAAGAGTAATACTTCTCTCCTCCAGTAGTATGTATAGTACTTGCAACACTATGAACTCTAGCCAGAAGTAGGAGTGGCAGTGATGTCATTACTAAAGATATGGATGTCTTGAGCTGCAATCCCATTTGCCCCAGCAATCCCTAGTTTTCATGAGACCACTGCCACTGGATGCTACTTTTGTGTTGTGTGTAGCTACATAGATAAAGTGTGTGGTGTTATTTTCTCTCACCTGTCTTTAAGACTTACTTAACCTAAGGCATCAGTCTTCTTGCTACTAGAAAGATCTCTAATAATTTAAGTATATATGAAGCACCATGTTCCTGCTGAAATGAATCCATAGCCTTTGTATTTGAAACACATCAAGGTTGATTTGATATCCTTTAATGAATTATTTTGGGATAATTCTCCCTAAACTGAAGGGGAAGGGTGAGTGAAATAACACTTAATTTCTTCTTAGAAGCCCTGGTACTGTAACTTCATTTCTGTTGCTATAATAATAATAATAGTAGTAGTAGTAATAATAAATCCCTGACAAAAAGAAACTTAGGGGAGAAATAGTTAATTTCTGCTCACAGCTCCTGATTCCAGTTTATTAGTATTGTGGACTCAGTGACGGGAGCATCAAAGAGCCCATCATATCACACCCATAGTCGTGTGCACAGAGAAACGGGTATGTGCATGCTCACTTTCTTTCTTCTGATCCACTAAGGTTCTCCACTATTGAAAAGTTTGTGACCCAGTAACCTGGAGTGAGGCTACCCACNGTGGACTGTATTGTCCCACATACTTAACTTAGTTAAGACAATTCCTCACAGACATGGCCATAGCCCAACCCAATGTAGACAATCTCTTATTGAGATTCTCTTCCCAGATGACTCTAGGGTATGTCAACTTGACAAATAAAGCAAACCAGAAGACTTTGCTTCTAGCTTCTTCTTTTGGTAATCAATGATTTTTATAACCAAATGGCATATTTGAATTGATGACTACATACCCAAGCTTTGAC
>NC_034610.1:7137183-7138664 GCF_900095145.1 Mus pahari
GTGATGTTGTTGCCAGCTTGTTTGGAATTTTTCAGATTCTCGAGCTATAAGGTGAGAGTGACTTAAAAATGAACATAACAGGGNCATAGCTCCAGTTAGAGATGAGAGGGTTACCTCAAGTATGCAGAGATGGAGAATCCTGGAAGCACAGGGAGTATATGGCCTGCGAGACTCCTGCTTGTCCTTAGCCATGGGAGCAGCAGGGAGGAGTTGTTGGGCTTTGTTTTTAGTTCTTTCTCCCTATGAACCAAGGTACTTTTTGTTGTTGTTGTTGTTCATGAGAGGAGAACGTTAAGTTACTGAGTTCTATACTACAGCTTGTTCTTAGCCTAGGTTGGTCAATGATCCTTCCTTTGGTGATCATTAGTTTCAGTACTTGGTGTGTGTAGATTACTTTGTCTATTTTTTTCTCTTAGGGATTTCACAGGCTGTGATTTATGGACTGAGTTAGCTCCACNTGATAGAAGGAAAGCTCTAGAAGAACACATCTTAGAAGACAATGTATCTGCATGGACAGCGCCTGTAGATCCACTTAGCTCTGATAGATNGTTACCAACAGGAGTTTCACAATTAAAAATGTGGTTGCATGGAACCAGAGCTCCTGAAGCAGTCAAGAGGCATACAGGAGATACCATCCCCAGAAATGCCTGACTGATTCTCCATAATTGAGGGCTGTGTTTGTAGCTTAGTTATAGATGGGGGACACCTGTCTAGTATGTACTAGGCCCCCGAGTACTTTCTTCAGCACCGAAGAAAAAGAGNGAGGGGAAGGGAATATCCCTGTACACAGCTGATATTGCTTAAATAGAGAGCATTACTTTATTATGAAAAGCATATGCTTTTCATAATAGTTTAGAGCTATTGAGAGATTCCAATTTCTAATGAATTGGCAGCAAAATGTACATCCAGGCAAAAATCTTCAGGGCTTATGAAACANTAAGTTATAATTTATAATTGGCAAACAGAAGTGACCTTCTCTGTGTTGCTTGGTTCCTCCGAAATTCAGCGTCTGGTTAAGAAACATGTGGTGTTACTACGGGTGGTGTTGAAGACATATTATACCATTGCGCATATAAAATATTTTGGAAAGTGTAAATATCTATTAATATCCAAATGCACTGATGATAATAATAAATGATCCCACTACAGGGATGATGCTGGAGAGATGCTTAGGATGAAGCGGAGATGCTCTTCACACATCCTCCCTTCTCCCAGAGCTATGCCCTTGGTAGCATATTAGCTATATTCTGTCCTCCCCCACCCCCACCACATAACACAAACATCCCTGAGCCACTATGTTCCTGTTACTAATTAGTTGCATCTGGAATAAAGTATCTGCCAATGGAGAGCAGATTCATAGCTCTCTTAATTATGAGTTTTTTAAAAATTAGACTGAAGTATAAAATTTGAGACCATGGTATGTTATTCATATTTTTGATGCACTAATGTGAAGCACTTAAACAGGAGACTACTTCTTCTTG
>NC_034610.1:7140618-7155450 GCF_900095145.1 Mus pahari
GCACAAATTCGGGCAGATGAAGCAAGAGAAGCACAAAATTGAACAGGTACCACAAGATAGAAGCGTCAGATGCCAGGGTGTTAACCTTTATGTGAAAAACCTTGATGNTGGTATTGATGATGAGCGTCTCCGGAAGGAGTTTTCCCCGTTTGGTACGATTACTAGTGCAAAGGTAACGATGGAGGGTGGGCGCAGCAAAGGTTTTGGTTTTGTATGTTTTTCTTCTCCAGAAGAAGCCACCAAAGCCATTACAGAAATGAATGGTAGAATAGTGGCCACCAAACCACTCTATGTAGCTTTAGCTCAATGCAAAGAGAAGCGGCAGGCTCACCTCAGTAACCAGTACATGCAAAGAATGGCAAGCACCAGTGCTGGGCCTAACCCAGTAGTCAGCCCTTTCCAGCCAACTCAGGGTCCTTCTGGTTACTGCATGACAGCTACACCACCGACTCAGAGCCGTAGGACATACTGTGCTCCTACTCAAACTACTCAGCAAGGACCAAGTGTCTGTGGGAGTGCTCAGGGTACCAGAGCTCATTCATTCCAAAACATGTCTAATACCATCCACCCATCAAATACTATGCCATCATTTAGTACTTCAGGACCCGCTTCCTCACAGGCTATACGACATCGTACTGCCAACACATCCACACAGATGCTGGGCCCACATCCTGCAGTGGCTTCTGCTTCAGCTGCTCCTGCCACCCGCACAGTTACCCATTATAAATACACTGCTGGAGTCCGAAATCCCCCTCAGCATCTTAATACACAGCCACNGGTCAGCATGCAGAGGTCTGCTGTTCCCGTCCAAGGTAAAGAAACTTTGACTGCCTCCATGTTGGCATCTGCTCCTCCTCAAGCTCAAAAGCAAATGTTAGGGGAATGGCTATTTTCTCTTATTCAGGCCATGCATCCTACCCTGGCTGGTAAAATCACTGGTATGCTGTTGGAAATTGATAATTTAGAGCTACGCCACATGCTTGAGTCTCCAGAATGTCTCCACACCAAAGTTGATGAAGCCATAGCTGTACTGCAAGCTCACCAAGCTNAAGAGACTTCCCAGAAAGCAGTCAGCAGTGTTGCTGGTGTCCCAACTGCTTAAAGAAGAGCAGGTAAAAGCATAAAAATTCCTGCTTCACTGAAGAAAAAAATCTAGACATTGAAAACCTATGACAACAAAAAGAAAACTAGAAACTAAATGAAAAGGAAANGAACTTATAATCTCCTGTGCCAAGTCAGAGTCAGGTCTAGTGAGCAATGCAAACCCCAGGTCACTTGGTTTAAGACAGCAGATAAGAGAAATAGTGACATTTAAGAACAAATTAATGTTATTGTCTTTGGGGAAATGATTTTCTTTTAAGGAAAGTGCAAAAATTTAAAGCATCTCTTCAATTGTAATCCAAATAGCTCAAGATGTCAATTCTAAGTAACAGAACTTGTGCTTGAGCAAGGACCATGATTTGGATCATAGTATCCTTGCTTTACTAAAGCTTCCTTAAAGAGTAAAAGCAAAAAAACAAAGGCATCAGTGTTGGCTAATAATACCTCTGAGACNTCTAGAAGGCTACTCATGTCTTGTGGCCAGCTGTATTTCCACTCAGTTGTTGCCGGATACAAAACACATGTGCCATCTGTAATTCACAACNCTGTCAATTGATGTACCAAAGAACCACCTTCAACTTAGAAGCTTCTGTCTGGCACGAACTACAGAAAGTGAATTTTAACAGCTGTCAAAGTTACCTTCATAGTCTCTGGACTTCACTGATCACTTTCATAGCATTGAATGAACTAACTTATGTAAAATTATGTGCCTTCTTCAAACTCAATCTAACATTCAGAATACATTTATGCACTGGCATCTTGCTGTGTTTTGGAAGATACAGGAGTCTTGGTTTTTTGGAGCTCTGTTTTGGTGGAATAGATGAGAAGCTAAAACAAAAGTATCAGATCACTAAAAACATACTATATAAAAACATAGAGGGAGAAAAAGTGAAGAAGGGAAATAGGAGACTTGGAGATAGAGGGAGCAGTTTGGAGGGAAGAGGGTTAATCTGATTTTTTTTCAGGGCCCGAGAAAACCCAAACATATCAGGAAGACAGGCATGATGCCCTCTGGAACAGATATGAGCTAAGTGGGTTCTGGAGAGGGAAGAGCTGGGTGAGTGGCTTTCTCCATACAAAGAGGGAGGATTTGAGTAGAAAAGCAACATAACAAAGGGGTTGGTTTCCACAAATATCGATCTATACAATAAAGCTGTCTTTCACAAATACAAATTAATTTTTTAAGTTTAAATTTTTTTTTTTTGTGGTTCGCTTATTTTTGTGTCCCAAGACACTGTCACTGAAAGATGCAGTATCATTTCTGAGTATTCTTTCCTTAATAATAGATTGCAACATAGATCACTCTAAATACAAAGAATTNTATAAAACCTAATAGCAAACATCTATGCAAATGATTTCTAAATGATCAGCTTTTTGGCAGTAGGCAATTAAAATACATTNTTCTCATTTTGAGATGTTAATAGTCATTGATAACAGACTTCCATTGAACTTAAACCTAATAACTTGTACAGTATTGAGAATATCAGGGTTGTTAGAGGACGCAGAGAAGCACGGAAATACAGACAGGGATTAAACACGTGGTTCACACAAAGATTGCAAAGATGTTTGCCCTCATTAGGACTTGGAAATGACATTAGACCTCATGCTTGTAGGAACTTAACTTCCCAGTGGTAGCAAATGTCACTCACTATTGTATAAGAAGTTTCCTGCACTTGTAAGTTGACCACTTGGTAGGAATGTGGGGATGAGCNAGGAGCCTNNATGCTCTTAGCTGACAGAAAAATTTGCAAANAANTNTTGACTTACAGGAAGACACATTATAAAATGAAAGCTGTGTCCATGCTATGGAGTATGACAGTGTAGTCAAACTAACAGAGCGATTCTCTGTGTGTCACCCAAGTACTCACATAACTTACCATGGATATAGAAAAATACTTGTGGGATGATGCACACTGTGGGAACTTTATATCATCTGCAAATAGAAATGTGCAGGGCACAAAGAGGCACATGTGGCAAATTGTGGGTCACTTTGCTCCAGGAAAGACTCACATGATCACCCTACCTTTTGAGGATTACCCTCTGCCCACCTGAGATTCTGCCCACTTCATCTTTGCTGCACATTCAGGGCAGCAGCTCTGCCTACTCACCCTCACTGATAACCAGTCAAAGGTGTTCCACTAATTTTCATTTCAAAAGTTTCAAAGTCAAGGCTTTCAAAATAATGGTAAATATGGTAGAGATTTCATTGTAATCTCTATTACACAGCAAGTTTCACAAACTAAACTGCCCATTAACTAAAGTACTGCCACCAGAAATTNTATTTTCATATCTAATTCTTGTGGACATTGAATGTCCCTGTGGAGGAAGTCATTTCACCAAGTATATATACATCTATATCTACCTGGTTCTTAAAAACTGAAAATTTCATTTTCTCCAAAAATTAGAAACTAAAACTGGTGTTTATTTACCGCTTACTAAGGAGAGTCTAATTCTTGCCAAGAATGAAGTTCTGGAGAATGAGCTAATTGTTTCAGATCAGGTAAGACTGGTGTTCAATCCAAAATGACATATTGCCAACCACTGTAGAAACTGTGATGGTATGTTTACTGCTTGTGGACGTTGTACATCGTGGTGCGCACTAGGCTCCGCACCACGATGTACAACGTCCACAAGCAGGTAGCAAATGTCACTCACTATTGTATAAGAAGTTTCCTGCACTTGTAAGTTGACCACTTGGTAGGAATGTGGGGATGAGCNAGGAGCCTNNATGCTCTTAGCTGACAGAAAAATTTGCAAANAANTNTTGACTTACAGGAAGACACATTATAAAATGAAAGCTGTGTCCATGCTATGGAGTATGACAGTGTAGTCAAACTAACAGAGCGATTCTCTGTGTGTCACCCAAGTACTCACATAACTTACCATGGATATAGAAAAATACTTGTGGGATGATGCACACTGTGGGAACTTTATATCGTCTGCAAATAGAAATGTGCAGGGCACAAAGAGGCACATGTGGCAAATTGTGGGTCAGCAGGAGCCACTTTGCTCCAGGAAAGACTCACATGATCACCCTACCTTTTGAGGATTACCCTCTGCCCACCTGAGATTCTGCCCACTTCATCTTTGCTGCACATTCAAAGCAGCAGCCCTGCCTACTCACCCTCACTGATAACCAGTCAAAGGTGTTCCACTAATTTTCATTTCAAAAGTTTCAAAGTCAAGGCTTTCAAAATAATGGTAAATATGGTAGAGATTTCATTGTAATCTCTATTACACAGCAAGTTTCACAAACTAAACTGCCCATTAACTAAAGTACTGCCACCAGAAATTATATTTTCATATCTAATTCTTGTGGACATTGAATGTCCCTGTGGAGGAAGTCATTTCACCAAGTATATATACATCTATATCTACCTGGTTCTTAAAAACTGAAAATTTCATTTTCTCCAAAAATTAGAAACTAAAACTGGTGTTTATTTACCACTTACTAAGGAGAGTCTAATTCTTGCCAAGAATGAAGTTCTGGAGAATGAGCTAATTGTTTCAGATCAGGTAAGACTGGTGTTCAATCCAAAATGACATATTGCCAACCACTGTAGAAACTGTGATGGTATGTTTATATGGCACTAAGTGATGACTGAAACATTTCTCTCATTTTAGCATACCTTGGCTGGAACAAGAACTTGTGATTCTATTCTGAGGCCAGTTTTATCAAGAATAAGGAAGAAAAGGAGGCCAAGATAGAAATGTCCCATGGTCCTTGGGCTTTTCCATTCCATGAAAGATACCGACTGCTCTGTGTATGTTTGTGTGTGTGTGTGTGTGTGTGTGTGTGTGTGTGTGTCCGTCCCATTGAGTTTCAAAGACTGCCTGCATGGATATAAACCATCACTGGCTTAAATATTTGAACTCTAATGTAGCCGAATATCAGGGATACACTGGTTTGTTCAGGCCTGCCAAACAGCACTTCCGAACTGGGCCCTTCCTGCAGTGACTTCTGGCTTACTAAAATGAGCTTAGTAATTTTTCCAAAACCGATGACTGTGTATATTACTTCACTCCTGCTCTTTAGCCAGTCAGTGAGATCCCCAAGGGTCCTGTGAATGCGTTGTGATGGTCCCTGTCACTCTCTTCTGTGCTGGAAGGAACATAAAAATGAAAAGTGACTTTAGTCAGCCACTAAGTGCACAGGACGTCTGTATGAAATCCCACATGGGGGTTAGTGCTGTCTGCCCTCTTTGTGCTCAGAAGAGTGGATTGTGTAGGTTGATCTTTGAAGAAATGGTTCTAAAGTGTTTATTATAACAAGATAACAATAGTGAGAAACCAGTGTGGGCTTGACCCTTATTAGAAATAGTTGGATGACTTCTCAAAGGCCCTAGTCTTTAAAAACTGTAAAAACAGATCGAGGAAGTGAAAAAGACAAATTAAACTTACTTCCGCTTATAAATAAAAAGCATGTTAAATCTGCATTACAGCTCTCAGCCTTCACCAGAGAAGCCTCCATTTATAGCAAATCACAGAAGTTGAGACTGATCCTGAAAATTTTAGGGAATTTTCCCCCACAAGTCAGTACATGTTACTGGAGAACTGTAGTCGCTAATAAAGTTCTTAATCTTTTTAATTAAAGAGTTTATACATGGACTGAAACAGAAGCTCAAGGAAACATTTTTTTTTTAGAGTTTAGAAGAGAAATCTTGGCAGCTGACCAGAGGAAGAAGCTGTAGAATAGGAAGACAGAAAGCCATGGCCTCTGAGTTAAGCTGGCATGGAGATCAGCCACAGGCTGGACAGAGCCACACAGCAGGGGGAAGGGCTGGAGACAGGGTGTAAGGGCCTGATGTTTTAGTGAAATGATGCTTAAAAAGCAAGTAGAAGAGAAGAAAAGTTATCCCTTGTGAGTAGAGTTACAAAGCTGCCTGGTGGTAACTGTAATCTACTATGCAAGGGATTCTCATTAAAGGGCAAGTATTCCTCCTTTCTTTTTAGCATGGCTTAAGGTGGCCCTGAATTCCTGCCTGGGTGTTGACATGGGCCCACCTTGATGATAATGGACTGAATCTCTGAATCTATAAGTCAGCTCCAATTAAATGTTATCCTTATGAGCATTGCTTTGGTCATGGTATCTGTTCATAGCAGTAAAACCCCAACTAAGAAACAGGTGTAAGATGAAATCGCAGTCATTTTGATTTGCCCTTCCCTGATGACTAAGGACTTTGATGATTTCTTTAAGTGTTTCTCAGCAAGTAGAGATTCCTCTGTTGAGAATTCTCTGGTTAGCTCTGTTTAATTGGGTTATTTGGTTTACTGGTGTCTAATTTCTTGAGTTCTTTATATATTTTTGTTAAAGAGCATGTATGGGCTGAACCTAGACCCCCTACATATATGTAGCAGATGTGCAGCATGGTTTCCATGTAAGTCCCCTAAGAACCGGAACAGGGGCTGACTCTCACTCTGTCGCCTCCCTTTGGATCCTTTCCCCCTAACTGGGCTGCTTTGTCTGTACTCAGTGGGAGAGGATGCACTTAGTCCTTCTGAGACTTAATGTGCCAGGGTGGGTTGGTGCTCATGGGAAGCCTTCCCTTTTTAGAGGAGAAGAGGTAGAGAGTGTGAGCATGGGAGAGTGAGTGGGAGAGGAAGAAGGGAGCTACAATTGGCATATAAAATAAATAAAGAAAGAAAAAATTAATTTTTTATTATTTTCATACAATATATTGATCATATTCTTTCCCATCCTCATACTCCTCCCACATCCTCCCTGCCTTTCTACCTACTGGACATCACATTCCCTTTCTTTATACAAACAAAAAACAAAACAAAAGTAACAACAAAACAAGAATCAAAACATAACAAAAACCAGTAAGACAGACAATAAAGAAACAAAACATGCATAAAAAACCATGAGGTACATTTCGTGTTGGCCAGCTACCCCTGGGTATGCAGCCTGCCCTGGAGTGTTGTTGACATGCCCATCCCAGCAGGAATCAGTCGCCAGTGGTTTCCTGGTTAGGAATGGGACCTTCTTCCTGTTCTCAGTGTTCTCTGGTTTGAGTTTGTGTAGGCCGTGAGTGTCCTGCCAAAGTCTCTCTGAGTTTATATGTAGCCCAGTACTTTTACACCTGAAAGACAGTTTCTTGGAGTCTTATACTCTTTCTGTGTCCCTTTCAGCATAACCTGAGCCATGGGGGGTGGGGGGTGGGGGGAACATGGTGTAGACATTTTATTGACCCTAATCTCTCTCACTCTCTACACAGTTCACTTTTTCTAATGCTCTGGTATGGACATAGTTTGAAGGTTTCCCCCAGAGCTCCATGTGTTAAAAGTATGTGATGAAGATCTAATGTTTGACTCCTGTTAACACACACACACACACACACACACACACACACACACACACACAAATACAGACACACAGACATATAGGCACACAGTCACACAAATACAAACATGAACATACACAAATAAAAATACAGACACGCGAACACGTACAGACTCACATAAACACACAAATACAAATATAGACACACATATTCACACAGACACACATACATACCCAGACATGTACATATACACAAAGAGACACCCACAGAGACAGATAGCCAGATGTAGCCAGACACAGACACACACACAGACACAGACACAGACACACACACACACACACACACACACAGACACACACACAGACACACACACACACACACACACACACACACACACACAAACACCAAGTTTCCTTGTGTTTCTTTGCTGTATTCTAATTCCATTCCTAATTCGGCATTACCGGATCTGTTAGACCTGGTGACTCTGGAATGATGAATCAACATGAACATTTTCTTTTGTTATACTATTAACCTTCTTCAGATATTTTGTTACAGTATTGAAAAACTCATCAATACTACTCAAAGGTGGGATTGTCCTTGGATTTCCTTGTACTGGTGTAAGTCTTAGCTGTCACTGGAAGGACACTCCACTAACACATTTCCACCTTCTCCCACTTCCTGTTTACAGCCGTGTTATTGCTTATCGCACCCATTATTTGTTTTTGGAAATCAACTTTTGATTTCTGTTGATTTTTATCTGTACATATTTGTTTTCCATCGCATTAATATCTACTTTTGCAATGGCCCTTTTCTATATTCCATGAGTTACTTTAAACCGTGTGTTTAGTTGAATATTAGTTAATTCCTTCAGTCTACCTTCTTGGTTAATATACTTATTTAAGACACTTCAAAGCTCCAACTATCTCCTTACTAAGTCCCATAGCTCTTAATTAGTGTTGTTTGAAACATTCAGTTCTAATGACTTTTAATATTTAATTATGCCCTTTAGTCTCCTTTAGTTAGAAAGGATTCCTGATCTTCTCTCTTTGTCTCCTTTGACCTTCATAGTTTTGAAAAGTAAACCCAATTATTTCAAGGACAATCCCCACGTATGGTGTTTGTTGGGACATTTTCTCCTTGGTGTTCCTTATTTTAGCCATTATGTATGTAGGTGCCAATAAAATCCTTCTACTTGAGTTCAGTTCAGGCCTGGTGTTCTTGCAGAATTCTGGGAAGCGATCAGGCATCATCTCTGCAGGTGTTATCTCCTCTGCCATCTTCAGGTTAGAGAGAAGGTGGGCTGTTTCTGTCCAACACCAGTCTCTCAGCTGTTTTTTCCTCATCATATATGAGACGGTTTGGAAATGTTGTGGATCCTCTACATCATGGTCCTTCCTTTAACCNTGTCTCTTCTGTTAGGAATTATGGTTATGTTGGTTGGAGTTTGNTGAGTAGCTTAGCAATATAAAAGCAAATATCTCCCATCTCTCAGAACTTCCTAGATGAACTGAATCAAAACTCCTGTTTTGGGGATATCATCTGATTTCTACTGTCACCTTGTAGTTCTTTGGCTCTCCAATGCCTGGAAACCTCTCATTCTCATGCCCTTGGTAAGCTGGACTATCTGGGTTCACTTGATCATGTCGCTTTCATCCTTAGAGAGGTTAGCCTGGGATTTCTCATAAAGCAGGTACGGCACGCCTAGAAGCATCTCTGCTAAAACACTGGTCCCTATTGTTTTAACAGCCAACGTATGTCAGCCTCTAAGTCTGTGTGAAGAAGGGCTAGTCATGACACGAGGAGTTATTTTGCCACTTCAGTGGCTCATTGGCCCTCTCCACAACCTCCAGCATTTTGTTCAGTTATTTTATCTTTTAACTTCTAGACCTTGTCTTCCCAATTGCTTTCTAAATTTAGATAATTTCTTTTTCCATAACCTTTGCTTTTAATTTCTACTTTTATTTGTGAAATATATTAGATATATTTTTGTCTACATCAACCAATTTCAAATATGTGGTCAGAATAAGTAAATTGTGACTTAAAATCAATCATTGTATCTTTTTCTTTTCTTTTCTTTTTTTTGAGATAGCTACTTATTTATTGGATTTGAGTTTCTTGCTGCTTTAACTAAATCTATTGGATCCGTATCCCTATCTTTTAGCTTATAACCTGTTTCCCCCTTATCCACAGTCACAGTGAGACATGACATTAGAAGGTTAGACATTAAGCCCCTTTTAAAATGCTCATAGCGAAGCTGTTGTAAGTGACTGTGTATCCTCTGCAAATTCAGACATTGAGGTCCTTCACTCTCAACAGTACCCTGCTTAGACACAGAGCCTTAGAGGACAGTGACGATTAAATGATACCTTACTCAAGAGAGCCAATGCTCTTCTGGAAGCTGATGGCATATTGTGACTCTGCCAAACTGTGAGGACATAATAAGGAGTTGGCTACTACCAAAAGGAGCAAACCAAAGTGCTAGCAGTTTACTCTTGGACTCCTGGCTTCAAAATCTGTGAATGAATTTCTACTACTTCAGTAACCTAGCCTGTGGTGTTTGATAATGGCAAACATAAGCCCTGTCAAGTTAAACACCGCTATAGCATCTACTTAATACAGGAAAGGCTTTCAAACTGCAGGATGGCTAGAGGAAGAGAGGAGTTTAAGGAACACATTTGAAAAGTTGTAGATTATGAAAGAAAAGTGATTAAATGTGGGTCTGAAAGGTGCCATAGGAAATGAGGAACATACTAAACTCATAGGACAGATAATCCTTGATGTAAAATGGAAAATAACTTGGCTGAACTATGTTCAGTGAAATGTAGCAAATGTGATGAAGTGAATTATTAGCAGAGCACTAAAACTTTGAGTTATGGCACAGCTTCATCTTTCTGACTATAACAAAATGCTAGAGGAGAGAGGTAGATTGAGCTGGGAATTCTTAAAAACAAAAAGGGGAATCACAGCTTGAGAATTTTCAGTCTGCTCATTTTGAGGGGCTGCAGAACAGAGGCCAGTGGAAGGAACGTCTAAGCCAAATATCATGAAGGTGTCTCAGTTGGAGAAATATTTGATGTGTAGATTAGATCACGGGAGTCAAGAGTCAAGCCAGGCCCTTAGCAGAGACCACGAATGGAGACAGGGTGGTCTCAACAGAAACTCTGCCCCCCTGACTAAAGAAGACAGAGATGGAATGAAGTAAGGGAAGGCCATCAGAGTCCTGGAATTCCCTCTGATGGAACAGTGAATCTATCTGACCATAAGCATTTAAGCATTTAATATGACGGGCAAGGATATCTTTCAACGTATCTTGAACATGTTCAGGAGTGCCAATCCCACCAAGGGCTCCAAGCCTTGCCTACCTCCATAGCTTCAATAAAGCCAGACAGTCACCACCTGAGACCTAAGGGGAGAAGGCTGCCACAGGAGTCCCAGAACATAGAGTCTCGTCCCTGATGGGTACATTAGACTAAATGTCAGTGAAGATTATTCCAGAGATTTAGGAAGATATTTAGGGCAACTTGTTCCTTTCTTATTTCAAGTTTTCTCCCTTTTATAACAGCAAGATGCCTGCATGCCCTTCCTGACATTGTATTTTGGTTGTGAGTACAGAGCATGTCTGGTTCACAGGTTTGCAGGGCAAATGCTGCACAAGGTACCCGCCTCAGGATGAATCGTAGCTCCAGCCCTGTTGCCCCTCTAACTGGTACAGGTGAAGGGGTTAGGAGGATGGGCTAAGACTTTCTGGGATGTTGGGATGTTGGTGTTTGTGCTTAGCTTGGGAGAACAACATCAGTTTGGGGGGCCAGGGGCAGGTCTCTCATATTGAAATTGTGCTTCTCCTATGTTGTAGCTATATTTGGAGATAAGATATACAAAGTGACAATTAAACGAAACAGAACTGTGAGGATTCGTCTCCAGTCTAATATGCTAGGATGTTTGAGGGATGGCCAGAGGAAAGGCCATGAGAGAACATCCAGCAGTCAAGCATCTGAAAGGTGAGGGAGTGCATTCCTAGAAAGCTCAGCCTCCAGAACCATGAAGGAAACAATACGGTGTTTAAACCACCCAGTTATGGCAGGCAGAGAGTAAGAGCACAGGCACCTGAGTGCTTGCTGTAACCTCCACACACCCATGGAGGAGGCCTGGTCCCCGCTTCCCCACTGTGCTACTGTAATCTCGAGTCCTGTGCTGAACACTGACATGGCCTCAGCCGTCACCCCCACTGCCGCCTCCTCTCTGCTGAACTCCTTCCCCACACAGACAGTTGCCTTCACCCTCCCCCCCCCATCACTGCCTTGTCTCTGTCTTCAGCCATCATACCCACCTCTCAAATTTCATCAGCACATCCACTCTTTAGGAGCATAAAGCAGCATAGGAAACAGACCCTAAGCACTGCCCACCGCTGGAGAAAACTGGGTCAGTTTCAAACTGTTCCCCAGGTTTGTGTTGCCTCCAGTCCTTCGTTCTTTCTGGACATGTTTTTATTTACTACTGACTGTTAGTATATAACCTCACATTTCACTTCACAAAGAAAATTGGGGCCCTCTGAAAGGAAATTGCTTAATGCCAACCCCACTTTACCTGTCAGATCACCTGCAGCCATCGGCTCTTTCTCTTCTGTACTATTAGGAAGGAGGCAGCAAATCCCATTTACAGCCAACTCCAGGATTCTCATCTGGCTTCTTTCTATATCACCTCATCTCTNCCTGTCGTTATCACAGCCATCCACGAGTTCATTTATTCTTTCATTTAAGGAGGCNCTGGATGAGGCACAGACAAGGCAACTGTATCCGGTCACTGGTTGTANGCGGTAAGGTTCACTAGGAAGAGAGAAACAGGAGGTGAGAGTCATCTCCTGACAGCGATGGAGCAGTGTCTCTTAGATGCCCTCAGGACAGTGCTGAGCCCACACTCCCAGCTGATGCTCCTGCAGCCACACTCCATCTGGACCCAGTCAGTGAGTAAGATGTATGACAGCATCTGCTGCAAGGTGTGTGCCCCTCATCAAGGCTGTCGTGCGCACTTCTGGAGGAGCCGATTGAAAGGCACAGGTTGATGCTGAAGGCGCTCCATCTCGGGGAGAAGAATGGAATTGATGCAGAAAGCTAGGAAACTTTTAGTCATGTCTAGAGACTTTTGGATCCATAGTACTGTGAATATCTGTCTCCCACCTGTCTCTGTCTCCTTTGCCTGTCTGCCTCTTTGTCTATGTCTGTCTGTCTGTCTGTCTGTCTGTCTCTCTCTCTCTCCTTCCATTTCTTCTTTCCTTCTTCTCTCTCTCCTCCCTCCTTACTCTGGCTTTGGCTCTTCCTGATAGAGAAACAATACTGAATAATCATGATTAATTGAAAATGGCAAAACCCAAGATATAGCANAATTCAGATAACAGATGCACTCTCAGCCCATGACAAATGGTCACACCATAATCTCAAATAGCACCAGAAAGGAGCTAAGAATTCTCTGCAGACAAATTTAAACAAGAGAATGGCTTGGTCAAGGTCATACCATTGNATGCTGGATTGTTCGAAAAGACGTTGTGGGTGCCAAATATAGTTATATTCCCAACATCTAAAGCTCAGCTTTCTTCACCATCAATAACAGCTGGAAAGGATATGGTGGATAGAAACCCAGAGCCAGATAAAGCAGACAGCAACGGAGTGAAGAAGAGCTCTGGGTTCGCTCATTTACACTTCTAGACGGATGGTAGTGCTGGGCATATGCTGATTAATAAAGATATCTGAGGGGAGAGGAGAAAAAGCCGTTCCGCTATGGATATATTTAGTATGAAATATGTCCAGGTGGAGAAGAGAAGCCCTTACTCAGCACATTCAAGGATGTGACTCTCAAAATTCTCTCCAGACTTCTGAAATATCTGTGCTCTATGGGTTTTCTTTCTTTTTTTTAATCAATAGATCCCCTGTGCTTAGGTCTCTAAAATATTAAGTGAAAATTTCCCATACACTCACATGCGCACACTCACACACACACGCGCGCACACACACATCTTAGATAGTTCTTTAAAATATTAGCCTGTGGTTGTCAACACCACCTCCTTATTTGCCAACAACTACTCCATGTACTGAAGTTGGGAGCTAGTCTCCTCCTGGGGTGCTTGTTGCTTTCCAAGGCCTTGTGGCTTTCCAATCCCTACCCAAGGCTGCATTCAGTTCCTACTGACCTTCCTTGGCAGCAGTAGGCACTTTACACAATCCCTTTTGCCTGCAGTGGGGCATCTTGGATTAAGTGGGCCCTTAGTGTGCTACAACAGATGCTGTTAATATATAGCAGATCAAAAAGGACCATGCAGAGACAGCAGGGAAGACAAGCCTGGGAAAGATGCAGGTAGAGATTGGAGGAGGACAGCTGCAAGTGGAGGACTGTCCACAGCCACTAGAACCCAGAAGAGGCAAACGAAGATCTCCACGTAGACTTTGGAGGACTGTGCTTCTGACTTTGGACTAAGCATCCCAGGAGTGCTAGGAAATAAACCACTGTTGTACAATTCAAGCTGTAGTGACTCATATAAAGAGGTGGATACGGAAACCAGGAATCATGTGAGTTTACAGGGAGTCACACCTGGTAAATCCATTGTCATACATTATGTACTTAGAATGTTCCTGGTTCTGAAGACTCAAAGAGAAAATTAGGGCCATGGGTTTGGGTAGGGGACAGCTTAGACCATTACTCAGTCACTAACTGAGAAGTATTGAGCAGTGATGCTTACTTTAAAAATTATTTATTATTCTAAAGTCTGTTACATATGAATGTCCATTTGCATGAAAGCATGGCACAGCTGTATGCAAGACCTTGGAGCTGAGAAGGGGGTATAAGCTGGAGTAGAGACAGTTGTGAATCACCAGAAGTGCATGATGGGAATGAAGGTGCATGTGCATTTTGCAATTGCTAGGTAACAGTGGCTCTGTCCTGAGGCAGGAGTTCCTTCACGCTTAGTTACAAGGCTTCTTTCTTGACAGTGATTTCATCCCTGTGCCTGGCAGCGAGGAAGACATCCTGTTGGCCTCCATGCCTCCATGCTCAGCAGCCTTAGAATACCCCATTCTCTGGCTCTCTCAGACACAGGGCCANAGCCTCCATCATCAGCCTCTGGAACCTTTTGTACTTTCTCAACACTACTCAGCACAATCACACATGTTTTCTGTGTCTTGAATTTATCGTCAAAAGATTCCATGTTTCTTCGATATTTTTTCCACTCTTCGACCTTTTCCTTATTTTTGTTTTGCTAATTTCCAGCCTCACTTTGTTCTGGGCCAAATCTGAACCACCTTTGATAGCCCCACACTTCCCTCTGCTGGGATGATTCAGCCCTCCTGTTCTACCTTGACCAGGACAACCAGGTTTAGCACTGAAAGCCCTTCAGTCCCTGGTGAACCAAATGACTCAGGGGTCATCCTACTTGATTCCTGAAAAATACCCTATTATGGTT
>NC_034610.1:7155675-7156954 GCF_900095145.1 Mus pahari
TCCTGCTGGCCCACTTCTCTTATCAATTAATCTCACTTCTTATATCACTTTTTATGTGACCCATACATTTAATTATGGTTGCTTAAAAGAGGTCGGATGAGCGGTATATGACAGTTGCATGGGCAGCCTACCCACTGACTGTTAACTTCTGAATGTTTATGCTTCTCCCTGCAGATTAATGTTACTTTCAGTCTTAGTCAGGAAGCTTCTTTTTACAGTGGGCAGTGTCTACTGCAGATACTCCTAACTGGTCTAAATGCAGAGAATAGGTGGGTATTGAGTGCATAACCCCAAAGGGGTGTCCACATAAGTAATTTTTATCAAGCTATCATCTATCTATCTATCTATCTATCTATCTATCTATCTATCTATCTATCAGGTTTTGGAGTAGTATATAATTTCTTATGTGTGTCTATTCTCTACCTCTAAACCTTACTGGTACCAAGAAAATTTCATGAAAAAAAAAGTATGTATTATTGGTCAACATCTGTACTGCCAGTCCTGAGCAGAAACGCAGGACATGACAGTTACCTGGTGAATATATCTCTGTTGGTCTCTGTGTGATGCTGGCTTAAGTTTCCATCAGATGTTCATTTCTGTGCAAATCCTTCATCCTGCGGTCTGCTGGTGTGGTGCAAGGCAATTCCCCCCTGGGTGTGTGCACACCCTTGTTCAAAGAGAATCCTCTTAGGTACATTTGAACAAGAATCCTAAGAGTAAGGAACAGGAAAGAATGTTCCACTGAAGTTTTCCCTCCGGAGAATTCTGGAAGAGCACTGGCAGTCCTCCCCAGCCCCAATTCCAATCTGGGCTCAAGGCACAGCAGGAAATTCTCTTGTTAGAGCTGGCACTTCCTGTCCACTGGGAACTCCCATTTGAATTGTGTTGTACCTGGGTCCGCGTCTCCCCTAGGACAACGTAAATTTTTGTGACGCAAATGCCTCACTCATGCCTAAAATCTGTGGTACTCTCTAACAGGAGTTTTTGAAAGAGATGCCAATCCATCACATTTTTGTAAGAAGAAAGCCCAACAAATGGGATCAGGACTTACCAGAAAATTGCTTTTGGGAATTAGCGGGGCATGCGCTGGGTCTGCTGTGCGCTGCAGCTGGCACGTTGAGCCTGGTCATTGTGGACAGTGCGAAGAGCAGCAGTTGCCTGTGTTGGCCCATTAGAACTTAATTGCCTGTGTATCTTCTACCTCTGGGTTTTAGCAAAGGGCTGTTTGCAGCCCAATTAGCCTCCAGGTTCCTCAGATTTGGTTTTGTAGCTATTTAGC
>NC_034610.1:7156965-7159787 GCF_900095145.1 Mus pahari
ATAACCTTTGCTTTTAATTTCTACTTTTATTTGTGAAATATATTAGATATATTTTTGTCTACATCAACCAATTTCAAATATGTGGTCAGAATAAGTAAATTGTGACTTAAAATCAATCATTGTATCTTTTTCTTTTCTTTTCTTTTTTTTGAGATAGCTACTTATTTATTGGATTTGAGTTTCTTGCTGCTTTAACTAGATCTATTTTAACCGTATCCCTATCTTTTAGCTTATAACCTGTTTCCCCCTTATCCACAGTCACAGTGAGACATGACATTAGAAGGTTAGACATTAAGCCCCTTTTAAAATGTTCATCACAGTCATAATGAAGCTGTTGTAAGTGGCTGTGTATCCTCTGCAAATTCAGACATTGAGGTCCTTCACTCTCAACAGTACCCTGCTTAGACACAGAGCCCTAGAGGACAGTGACGATTAAATGATACCTTACTCAAGAGAGCCAATGCTCTTCTGGAAGCTGATGGCATATTGTGGCTCTGCCAAACTGTGAGGACATAATAAGGAGTTGGCTACTACCAAGAGGAGCAAACCAAAGTGCTAGCAGTTTACTCTTGGACTCCTGGCTTCAAAATCTGTGAATGAATTTCTACTACTTCAGTAACCTAGCCTGTGGTGTTTGATAATGGCAAACATAAGTCCTGTCAAGTTAAACACTGCTGTAGCATCTACTTAATACAGGAACGGCTTTCAAACTGCAGGATGGCTAGAGGAAGAGAGGAGTTTAAGGAACACATTTGAAAAGTTGTAGATTATGAAAGCAAAGTGATTAAATGTGGGTCTGAAAGGTGCCATAGGAAATGAGGAACATACTAAAATCATAGGACAGATAATCCTTGATGTAAAATGAAAAATAACTTGGCTGAACTATGTTCAGTGAAATGTAGCAAATGTGATGAAATGAAGTTATTAGCAGAGCACTAAAACTTTGAGTTATGGCACAGCTTCATCTTTCTGACTATAACAAAATGCTAGAGGAGAGAAGTAGATTGAGCTGGGAATTCTTAAAAACAAAAAGGGGGATCATAGCTTGAGAATTTTCAGTCTGCTCATTTTGAGGGGCTGCAGAGCAGAGGCCAGTGGAAGGAATGTCTAAGCCAAACATCATGAAGGTGTCTCAGTTGGAGAAATATTTGATGTGTAGATTAGATCACGGGAGTCAAGAGCCAAGCCAGGCCCTTAGCAGAGACCACGAATGGAGACAGGGTGGTCTCAACAGAAACTCTGCCCCCCTGACTAAAGAAGACAGAGATGGAATGAAGCAAGGGAAGGCCATCAGAGTCCTGGAATCCCCTCTGATGGAACAGTGAATCTATCTGACCATAAGCATTTAAGCATTTAATATGACGGTCAAGGATATCTTTCAACGTATCTTAGACATGTTCAGGAGTGCCAATCCCTCCAAAGGCCTAGGGCTCCAAGCCTTGCCTACCTCCTTAGCTCCAATAAAGCCAGACAGTCACCACCTGAGACCTAAGGGGAGAAGGCTGCCACAGGAGTCCCAGAACATAGAGCCTCGTCCCTGATGGGTACATTAGACTAAATGTCAGTGAAGATTATTCCAGAGATTTGGGAAGATATTTAGGGCAGCTTGTTACTTTCTTATTTCAAGTTTTCTCCCTTTTATAACAGCAAGATGCCTGCCTGCCCTTCCTGACATTGTATTTTGGTTGTGAGTACAAAGCATGTCTGGTTCACAGGTTTGCAGGGCAAATGCTGCACAAGGTACCCTCCTCAGGATGAATCGTAGCTCCAGCCCTGTCACCTCTCTATCTGGTACAGATGAAGACCTGGAGGTGAAGGGGTTAGGAGGATGGGTTAAGACTTTCTGGGATGTTGGGATGTTGGTGTTTGTGCTTAGCTTGGGAGAACAACATCAGTTTTGGGGGTCAGGGGCAGGTCTCTCATATTGAAATTGTGCTTCTCCTATGTTGTAGCTATATTTGGAGATAAGATATACAAAGTGACAATTAAATGAAACAGAACTGTGAGGATTCGATTCCAGTCTAATATGCTAGGATGCTTGCATATTAGAGAATGAGAGAACATCCAGCACTCAAGCATCTGAAAGGTGAGGGAGTGCATTCCTAGAAAGCTCAGCTTCCAGAACCATGAAGGAAATAATATGGTGTTTAAACCACCCAGTTATGGCAGGCAGAGAGTAAGAGCACAGGCACCTGAGTGCTTGCTGTAACCGCCACACACCCATGGAGGAGGCCTGGTCCCCGCTTCCCCACTGTGCTACTGTAATCTCTCCTGTGCTGAGCACTGACATGCCCTCAGCCCCCACTGCCGCCTCCTCTCTGCTGAACTCCTTCCCCCCACACACAGTTGCCTTCACCCTTGGCCTCCCCCCCCCCGCCCCCGTCACTGCCTTGTCTCTGTCTTCAGCCATCATACCCACCTCTCAAATTTCATCAGCACATCCACTCTTTAGGAGCACAAAGCAGCATAGGAAACAGACCCTAAGCACTGCCCACCGCTGGAGAAAACGGGGTCACTTTCAATCTGTTCCCCAGGTTTGTGTTGTCTCCAGTCCTTCGTTCTTTCTGGACATGTTTTTATTTACTACTGACTGTTAGTATATAACCTCACATTTCACGTCACAAAGAAAATTGGGGCCCTCTGAAAGGAAATTGCTTAATGCCAACCCCACTTTACCTGTCAGATCACCTGCAGCCATCGGCTCTTTCTCTTCTGTACTATTAGGAAGGAGGCAGCAAATCCCATTTACAGCCAACTCCAGGATCCTCATCTGGCTTCTATATCACCTCATCTCTCCCTGTCGTTATCACAGCCATCCACGA
>NC_034610.1:7160747-7162065 GCF_900095145.1 Mus pahari
TGGATATATTTAGTATGAAATATGTCCAGGTGGAGAAGAGAAGCCCTTACTCAGCACATTCAAGGATGTGACTCTCAAAATTCTCTCCAGACTTCTGAAATATCTGTGCTCCATGGGTTTTCTTTCTTTTTTTAATCAATAGATCCCCTGTGCTTAGGTCTAAAATATTAAGTGAAAATTTCCCATACACTCACATGCGCACACTCACACACACGCGCGCGCGCGCGCACACACACACACACACACACACATCTTAGATAGTTCTTTAAAATATTAGCCTGTGGTTGTCAACACCATCTCCTTATTTGCCAACAACTACTCCATGTACTGAAGCTGGGAGCTAGTCTCCTCCTGGGGTGCTTGTTGCTTTCCAAGGCCTTGTGGCTTTCCAATCCCTACACAAGGCTGAGTTCAGTTCCTACTGACCTTCCTTGGCAGGAGTAGGCACTTTACACAATCCCTTTTGCCTGCAGTGGGGCATCTTGGATTAAGTGGGCCCTTAGTGTGCTACAACAGATGCTGTTAATATATAGCAGATCAAAAAGGACCATGCAGAGACAGCAGGGAAGACAAGCCTGGGAAAGATGCAGGCAGAGACTGGAGGGAGACAGCGGCAAGTGGAGGACTGTCCACAGCCACTAGAACCCAGAAGAGGCAAACAAAGATCTCCACATAGACTTTGGAGGACTGTGCTTCTGACTTTGGACTAAGCATCCCAGGAGTGTTAGGAAATAAACCACTGTTGTACAATTCAAGCTGTAGTGACTCATATCAAGAGGTGGATACGGAAACCAGGAATCATGTGAGTTTACGGGGAGTCACACCTGGTAAATCCATTGACATACATTATGTACTTAGAATGTTCCTGGTTCTGAAGACTCAAAGAGAAAATTAGGGCCATGGGTTTGGGTAGGGGACAGCTTAGACCATTACTGTCACTAACTGAGAAGTATTGAGCACTGATGCTTACTTTAAAAATTATTTATTATTCTAAAGTCTGTTACATATGAATGTACATTTGCACAGCCGTATGCAAGACCTTGGAGCTGAGAAGGGGGTATAAGCTGGAGTAGAGACAGTTGTGAATCACCAGAAGTGCATGATGGGAATGAAGGTGCATGTGCATTTTGCAATTGCTAGGTAACAGTGGCTCTGTCCTGAGGCAGGAGTTCCTTCACGCTTAGTTACAAGGCTTCTTTCTTGACAGTGATTTCATCCCTGTGCCTGGCAGCGAGGAAGACATCCTGTTGGCCTCCATGCCTCCATGCTCAGCAGCCTTAGAATACCCCATTCTCTGGCTCTCTCAGACACAGGGCCA
>NC_034610.1:7163255-7164975 GCF_900095145.1 Mus pahari
CTCACTTCTTATATCACTTTTTATGTGACCCATACATTTAATTATGGTTGCTTAAAAGAGGATGGATGAGCGGTATTTGACAGTTGCATGGGCAGCCTACCCATTGACTGTTAACTTCTGAATGTTTATGCTTCTCCCTGCAGATTAATGTTACTTTCAGTCTTGGTCAGGAAGCTTCTTTTTACAGTGGGCAGTGTCTACTGCAGATATTCCTAGCTGGTCTAAATGCAGAGAATGGGTGGATATTGAGTGCATAACCCCAAAGGGGTGTCCACATAAGTAATTTTTATCAAGCTATCATCTATCTATCTATCTATCTATCTATCTATCTATCTATCTATGTATCTATCTATCAGTTTTTGGAGTAGTATATAATTTCTTATGTGTGTCTATTCTCTACCTCTAAACCTTACTGGTACCAAGAAAATTTCATGAAAAAAAAAAAAAGTATGTATTGTTGGTCAACATCTGTACTGCCAGTCCTGAGCAGAAACGCAGGACATGACAGTTACCTGGTGAGTATATCTCTGTTGGTCTCTGTGTGATGCTGGCTTAAGTTTCCATCAGATGTTCATTTCTGTGCAAGTCCTTCATCCTGCGGTCTGCTGGTGTGGTGCAAGGCAATTCCCCCTGGGTGTGTGCACACCCTTGTTCAAAGAGAATCCTCTTAGGTACATTTGAACAAGAATCCTAAGAGTAACAGGAAAGAATGTTCCACTGAAGTTTTCCCTCCGGAGGATTCCGAAAGAGCACTGGCAGTCCTCCCCAACCCCAATTCCAATCTGGGCTCAAGGCACAGCAGGAAATTCTCTTGTTAGATCTGGCACTTCCTGTCCATTGGAAACTCCCATTTGAATTGTGTTGTACCTGGGTCCGCGTCTCCCCTATGACAATGTAAATTTCTGTGACGCAAATGCCTCACTCATGCCTAAAATCTGTGGTACTCTCTAACAGGAGTTTTTGAAAGAAATGCCAATCCATCACATTTTTGTAACAAATGGGATCAGGACTTACCAGAAAATTGCTTTTGGGAATTAGCGGGGCATGCGCTGGGTCTGCTGTGCGCTGCAGCTGGCATGTTGAGCCTGGTCATTGTGGACAGTGCGAAGAGCAGCAGTTGCCTGTGTTGGCCCATTAGAACTTAATTGTCTGTGTACCTTCTGCCTCTGGGTTTTAGCAAAGGGCTGTTTGCAGCCCAATTAGCCTCCAGGTTCCTCAGATTTGGTTTTGTAGCTATTTAGCTCTGCAATCTACAGTAGGAACGACACATAATTAGTGGAGTGGTGGTGAATCACTCTCCACAGAGGTGGATCTCTGCCTCCTACCAAGGTGTCTAAGAATAGCTCCAGCAGGCATGTCCTCAAACAACGAAACTAAATGCTTTGCCTGGAAAAATTCCTCCTGGGGACTAATAAGAAAACATGATGAGAATCAAGAAAACCAATTCGTCAGCATGCAAGCTTTGTACTGGAAACCGTGGACAACCAGCGAGGCTACTGAAATTTTGAGTATTTTATAATAGAAGATAATAGCTTGCTGCTCATTTCCTAGAGAGAAATTACCCAAATTTGTACCTTTAACTTTGCACAACAATCAGAGGAGTTTTGCACGAAAGNGAGCTGCTTTAAGTATGGTCTTTGAAAACGGAGACCAGTAGGGGTGGAATGGGTGGCAAGTCTTCAAGTGGTGATAGATTCCAAACCCACTTCCTTACTGCTGA
>NC_034610.1:7170651-7172029 GCF_900095145.1 Mus pahari
GCTTAGAGGGGCTGGCGTGCTGTCAAAACTATAGGTTTCACATAACAATCGTATTCTACACACTAAAACATGCTGGCCCAAAGGATCCTTCTGTGAAGCATGGCTGAAGCTTGAGGGCTGAGTTTTACTGCTGAACTCTAAAGATACACACACACACACACACACACACACACACACACACACACACATTCATACTGAAGAGCAGCAAGCTCCCCATTCATGTGTAGAATGGTGATTTTGTGTATCAGTTAAAATAAAGCAAGGATAGCAGAGAGGCACTTGTGAAAACACGAGGTTTGAAATAATCTCTGCAATAGTNATTTGTAATTGTCAACATTTACATTTATGTGAGCTTGGCCTCCCTACCTAGGGGGGGGTGATTATGCATGCCTATATGCCTGTTCTCATAAATAAACATGAGGATGAAATAAGGAAGGGCCAAATAGCCTAGAAAGCAGAGCAAATGATGCAGAGATAGCACACTCCAGCAAGGTGCACTGGAGATGATGCTCTCAGGCCTCCCGTTCAGACTCCATGCTTGAATGGCTTGTGTCAGCCAGATATCTGAGAGCATCCTGCATCATGGCTCTCCCTCAAGGGATCAGAGCTATAAAGCTAGCTGGTTNCNTTGCCCATGGTACCTAGACTTGAAGAGTTAAATTCTCATCAGCATCACCAAAGGTCTTCAAACCTACCATGGTAGAAGACACCAAACCCCACAGATATGTTATCATANATATGATTATAAACCAATTTCATTTTCCCCATGATGTGTGCAGTTCCCTTCCTTTGATGAGACACAGCAATTACATCTTATTTNTCTTAGCAACATTTACATGAAAATCAAACAAATGGAGAAGGAGGAGAAATTGCAAAGTAAACAGGATGATTTCATCCCTGTGAATAAGGATGTCAGCAGATTTCCCTGAGACTAGGGATCTAAGAACTAAAATGGCTCAGGAGGGTCAAAGAGCTCTGTTTTGAGGCTTTTGATACCCACAACTCTCCAGTCACCATAGTGAGAGAAGGAAGTTCTGTGTAGATGTGCTCAGGTTGATGGTCAAATCACACAATGTCATTCAAGCAAAACCATCATTCTAGAGGGACACAATAGTGAAGTAGAGGGNAAAGACCCTTTTGTGTCTTCTTTTGAGAAAAGGATGGAGGAGGGGTGTCTGACTGGCTTAGCATTGACTAACTTGAGTGTTTTGGGTGGGTTCTGGCTCACNTGGTTACCTTAGTTTACTGGCTCTGGGCTAGATAGCAGTCGAAGGCAGAGCTGCATGCAAGAACCTGGGTGTAGTGGTGCAAGCCTTTAATCCCAGCACTTGGGTGGCAGAGGCAGGCAGATTTCTGAGTCCAAGGCCAGCCTGGTCTA
>NC_034610.1:7172040-7173137 GCF_900095145.1 Mus pahari
AAAGGAAGTGGTTTGCCTTGGCTGCTGGGTGTCTCATTGCTGATTTAGGGTGAGACCTGCACACGGTAAAATGAAAGTGTGTTACTCAAGCTCAATGCTAGCATGGGAAACTCTCTCCTTCCCACACGGAGGAAGTGATGGAGAAAATATCAGGCGACCCCCAGTTACCNTGCCTGAAAAATGGAAGAAGGGTTTTTCTATCGGGCAGAATATCCCTGATCATTGAAATGGGCATGTTTGTATCCTGGCATCCCACCTGATCATAGGATCATCCTTTCTTCTTCGCAGTGGGGGGGGGGGGAAGGAGTCTCCATTACACTGTACCTCCTCTAAGCCAGCATGCTCTTCCCCTCCCTTCCCATTGCTTTCTTCTTGCTTCCTCCACTCTGACATAAAAAGATGAACTTGACTTTTGCTAGAGACATTCAGAGGTGACAAAATGTGGTTAGCTCCTGGGCTGCCCTTCTCTCCATTATCTTCAGACACNCCCCATGACACATGTCCCCATTTGCTGTCCCTCAATGATGGCAGAAACCAGAATTCTGCATTTGTTTTCACTATCATCCTTTCGGGCCCCTCATCTCGAGTCTGGCTGGGGTCTCTCCAGTCACTCTTGTCACTTTCAGTTACTAAAATCTGGCTTCNAGCTCAGAGTCATCCAACACTCCTCCTTCTCCTCTTTTCCTGGATCTCCTCACTCATTGTATGTGATTTTGTAATCTCAGGTATTTTGCTATCCTCTATGTTTGAAGTTCATTATTTTCTAGTCTATATGTGACCATTTTATGCTAAGTGATTCAATGGATCTTTTGCTATCTTTCTGCTCCTCTGGTCTCATTCGTCATGGGTATCCCAAGAGACTCTGAGAAAGTTGGTTTTGAGCACACANGAATACATTTCTGTTGGCCAGGTGGCTCTGAAGGCCTTTTTTGGTCTTCATTAAATAAAAACTTGGTTGGGCTCATACGGTAAAAATAAGGGTAGAATTGTTAGACTAAAACACCCATCCCTGGGGCTGAAGTCAGCAGAGATTCAGTCAGGAACCACTTCGGGTATAGACTGTCATCACAAGTTAAAGGTTTATCTGTGTGACACAT
>NC_034610.1:7173707-7175018 GCF_900095145.1 Mus pahari
TTTAACAGTAAAATGGCATTATGAATATTCTATCCATCAGCATATATAAATCTGGGTATTAAAAGCAAAGTCAAATAATTTTTACCTAATAAAACATGACAGATTGTCATGATACTATTAATTATTGTTCTGTAGACCATTTTACTGTGTCTATGAATATTAAATGTTTTCTATTGCTCAAGAATTTAAGTCTTTCATGCTAACTATGAAAGTGGCAGTCTGCAGATTGTTTTACTATAATTTAAATGGTTATTGATATTTTTTAAAGTAACTACCCAATGCATCTAAGGACATGAACTAGATAAAACCCATTAAATTATTTTGCCAGAATAGAGGATAAATGTAGTCATGATAAGTTCTGATCATTCACAATCTTTTTTAGAACTATTTTTGACTATTTTTTCTATTTTCTTGAAGCAGAAGAATATGGTAGGCTGGGTATTTTTTTTTAATTATTAATCAAGCATGTGACCTTGGTCAAACCAGTCTGTTCTGATTTATTACATTTTTTAAAAATCTGAAAATATTTGTTTTTCCTTCTCCATGTATAAATATTAAGAGATTAAAAGATAAAAGATATTAAAAGAGATAAGTCACAGATGGTATTCTTCACAGAAGCTATATATANGNTTGGTTCTTTGTGTACTGACACACTCNNGAAGCCAGACATTGTGGCTTTGTGCATCTGCTTCTGTCTGGTGTTGCCTTGTTAGGTTGCGTAGCTGCCATTCATAATTGTTCTGAACATTTCTAGAAGTTCTGGAAAGAGTAGTAGTGACCCAGCCTGTATGTCACAGCCACGTGTGTGCTGATGGATTATTATTAGCTGTACATTTAGGAAGACGTATGTCCAAGAATAAAGAGTTGACTTAGAGTCTTAATCAAAGGAGGCCATTCAAACACACTCTTATCAGACATTTTAAGTAGTTGGNGTTCTGTGGGTTGTTTCTTAGTACATCTAGGATAGATATGGATTAAACATGGATTCTTCTTCTGTACCATGCAGATCTCTGCTGTGANATCAATGACCTTGAAATCAGTGGATTCAAGAAGTCGTCTCATAGTAATTATTTCATGCTCCTCCAGTGCAATGCAGNAGTTCATAAGTAATAGCACTAACCCTTGAAGTTTATAGAACTCCTGGCCTACACAGCCAGTTCTTTGTGATAATATCTGGGAAGCCTTTCTGAGGGTCATTTTTAAACAACACCTGAGCCTAAAGCTNGGGCTTCCAGTGGATTAACATGGAGCAATCTCAGCAAGAGAAGTAAGATAGTGATGACAAGCCAGAGTATAAGGGACACATCTGTT
>NC_034610.1:7175253-7182255 GCF_900095145.1 Mus pahari
CTACCTATCCTTGTGTGTTCTCTTGGCTTTTGGTAGCAAACTTCAGACNCGGGACAGCTACCAAGAGTTTATGCAGCTGATCATGAGTAGTTCCCATTAAAAAGCAAGAGATTCTGAAAACTTATGACCACCTTGATTTGCTAGNCAGGAGTGCCTATCTTTCCAGAGGTATTATGGGTGTCTTACCCTGAACCCTAAACTGATGACTTGAATGTGTACCTGGAAAGAGTATGGCTAGGACTGTATTCCTCCCATATACTATATACTCCCATACACTATATATGCCCATATACTATATCCTCCCCCAGAAGCCACACTATGAGGACATGCCTTCTTTCCATTGTTACCGGCCCTATTCCTTTTTTATCCTGGTCTTTGAAAGACACAGGTAGTTTCTACCTCCAGTGTGGTCACCCCAGTGGATGGCCACAAAGTTCTTCAGGAGTGGACTAGGAACNTCTCAGCACATGCTGTCCATGGTGTGACAGAACCCTCTGTCCACCTGACTAGCTGATACTGCGCATGGTATCTCCGTACAAGTTAGGTCTGGTTCTTCCTCCTGGCCCCATGCTCCCAGAAATATGACTCAGACTCAAAATATATTCACAAAATACCTTGGCCATATAGTTAGGCTCTTTGCTGTCTATAATCATAACTTAAGATTACCCATTTATTTTAGTCTACATCCTGCCATATGGCTGGTTACCTGTGTTCAAGCACCATGCATCCATTTCTTCACATCTTCCTTGGTAGATCTTTCACCTGGCTCTTTCTCAGAATCTCCTCTTACTCCAGAGTCCCACCTCTTATTTCTTGCTTATGCCATAGGCCATTAATTTCATCACTGACAGGTGCTACATCCATACAGACATAAGATATTCTCTCTACAGATCTCTAGACCTTGAGTGAGATTAAAGTTTCTGTTCCTTCAAAACTAGAATATGAGAGTTCAGACACCAAAGAGAGATTATTGGGAAGTGAAAACGAAAGGGAGGCTAAGACTGTCTCCTCCAATTACAAGTGAAGATGCGCCGAGAACGCTGTTGTCCAAAATCCAGGAAGAGCCNTTATCAGGAGATTGGATCTCGGACTCTCTTGCCTCCAGAAATGTGAGAAAAAAAATATGTGTGCCTATAACAGTCTATAATAGCAGCCAAGCAGTTTAAGACAAGGCAGTTTGGGAGCTCATGAATTCAGTGGACATGTAATTGGAGTGTGACGTTGTCTTCTATAGGTGAGGACCAGTTTTAGCATCCTGGAATAGAATGGTGGTTGCTAAGGGAGGTTCTGCCCAGACACCTGTGATTCTTTTTCCCAGGCAAGATTATGCTATAATGAATTCCATGGAAGCCACCAGGGAACACCAATGAAGCTACATCAGGCTGTGAATCCCGACAAAGGGAACTCCTGGCTGTAAATCCACACAAAGCTTCACCTGTTTGTCANTAGGCTTCCTCTGAGCCTGGCTATGGGTAATCTCACTTGCCTCAGGCATCACCGCCAGCTGTCTTATACTGCACTGCATAGCTGAATCANAGACCATGCAGCTTGAAACTCTGAGATACCTGGGATCGAAGGAACTTTGCTGAGCCTACTGTCCAAACGCTGGCTGTTCTAGTCTCTCATATTATTTTCCACTGATGCTTTTGCGGTCTTACTGTGCTCTATCAGATGAGTCACATGGCTTGCTCTGTCTTTGGAAGGAATGGTTACTCTGGGGACTGGTGGTTTGAATGAAAAATGCCTCCTCCCTCCCCCACCCCCAGCAAGGGCTCAAGTATTTGAACACTTGGTTCCTAGTTGTTGGTCCTCTGGGGGAGTTTAGGAGGCTTGGATTTGGTGTAAGAAGTATGCCCCTGGAGGGGAGGGTTTGAAGTTTAAAGTTTCTCTCCACTCTCNGCTCATTCTCTGCCTCAGACTTGCATGTAGAAAAGTGAGCTCTGAGCTTCCTTCTCTTCCTCCTGTACCTACTGCTTGCTGCCACACTTCCTTCCTTGATCAACTCTTATCTCTCTGGAACCCCAAAGCCAAAAGAAACTCTTCCTTCTACAAGTTGCTTTTGGTCATGGTGTTGTACAACAGCCACAGAAAAGTAAAGAAGGCAGTAACTTAACCCTTTGTGGGGGGCTCAGCTCACTCATGGGATATCATATTTCTTTCATTATTAGGGTGGGAGTGCTATTTTTCTTGTATCATCTAGATCCTGTGTTCTAGAGTGGGTTGACATCTTTAAGTGACATCCAGCTGCTGCTACATGACCATTTGGTTTGTCTCCTCTCTAATGTTTTTACTGTGTTCACTATAACTGCTATACGGTATTGCACCACATAGATACATCACACTTCTGTCAGCAGATGTAACATTGTGTGTTATGCTGATATATTACCTACAGATCATGTATAACTATTTGGAAAATAGAGTGAATATGTAGAAATATGTATGTTGAGCTTCACTAGAGAATGCTGATAATTTCCACCAAGTGATCACATTCCCCAGCGTGGTGGTCGTATTTCGATACTATATCTGCTGTATAAAATTGTATCATGCTTGCTCCTTCCCTCTCTAACTGCCTCTTTCATTGAGCCTTACACTGTAACTCCACTGAATGAACTATACCTCTCTGTGTAGTCTGGGGGTGGGTAATTAATAGCAGTCTTCCAGCCTCAGTCTCCCCAGAGTTATAGGCATGAACTGTACGATGACTAATCTTAATTGTCTACTTGACACAGGTAAAGAGGGAACCTCACTGGATCAATTGCCTCCCCATTCGGCTAGCCTGTGAGCATGTCTGTAGGGCATTTTCTTGATTAACAATTGATGTGAGTGGTGCCACCCTGGAGATGGTGGTCCTACATTGTAGCAAAATGAATGAGCCATGGGGATCAGCACATCAGCGAGCACTCTAAGGCCTGTGCTTCACAGTTCCTGCCTCTAGGGTTCTGCCTTGAGCTTCTGCCCTTTCTACTCTGAATGATGGATTGTAAACTATAAGACAAACAAACCCTAACTGTTCCATAAAATACACATACACACATATTATCTGCCTATATATGTGTATATATGTATATATACACACACAGATGCATGTGTGTATAAACATGTGTATATATGTGTACACACACACACACACACAGATACATGTGTGTATAGCCTGGATTTGAATCCGCTCTTGATTATACTCCCTGTGACCACCACTTATAATTTTGTGGCTTTATAGTACCTTTGGATGAACTGAAAATTTTCATTTACCTAGTATCAAATTCATTAATCTCTTTTCTTTATGTTCTGTGCTTTATGCAACTTAAGTTATTATTAAGTTGTTTTATAAAAATCATCTACCTTTTAATATTGTTCTATTTCCAAGTCTTCCCTTTTACTTGACAATCACTTTTTCTTCTCAGTGTGGAAGAGGAGAAGGATGTTCTCTTTCCTCCCGTGCAATGCCAGCTGTTGCCTGTCTGCTTTGGGGCATCTTTATGTGCCTTCACCATCTAACATGAACTTGTCTCATAGGTCGGGTGTCTGTGTGTTTGTCTCTTTTGAGGGTTTTATCTTTATTTCAGTTTGATTAATAAGTAGCCTACTATTATAAGTTTTGAACACTAACAGATAATCACCAATTTTCTTCCATTCTCTTGGCTTTTGTGACCCTTCACTTTTTTCCTAAAAGCTTTAACAACAGACAGCAAGTTGCTGGACACTCCTGCTAGGATTCCCAGGGATTTACTGACTTTGTAAGGAGGTCGGCGACTATTTCTACTTTCAAGAAAAGAGAAGATTGAGCCTGTTTAGCCACAGACCCTATCTTTGAGTAATACAGTGTATCATCCCTTTCATTGGGGGCTTTNGAAAAGTAAAGAAGGCAGTAACTTAACCCTTTGTGGGGGGCTCAGCTCACTCATGGGATATCATATTTCTTTCATTATTAGGGTGGGAGTGCTATTTTTCTTGTATCATCTAGATCCTGTGTTCTAGAGTGGGTTGACATCTTTAAGTGACATCCAGCTGCTGCTACATGACCATTTGGTTTGTCTCCTCTCTAATGTTTTTACTGTGTTCACTATAACTGCTATACGGTATTGCACCACATAGATACATCACACTTCTGTCAGCAGATGTAACATTGTGTGTTATGCTGATATATTACCTACAGATCATGTATAACTATTTGGAAAATAGAGTGAATATGTAGAAATATGTATGTTGAGCTTCACTAGAGAATGCTGATAATTTCCACCAAGTGATCACATTCCCCAGCGTGGTGGTCGTATTTCGATACTATATCTGCTGTATAAAATTGTATCATGCTTGCTCCTTCCCTCTCTAACTGCCTCTTTCATTGAGCCTTACACTGTAACTCCACTGAATGAACTATACCTCTCTGTGTAGTCTGGGGGTGGGTAATTAATAGCAGTCTTCCAGCCTCAGTCTCCCCAGAGTTATAGGCATGAACTGTACGATGACTAATCTTAATTGTCTACTTGACACAGGTAAAGAGGGAACCTCACTGGATCAATTGCCTCCCCATTCGGCTAGCCTGTGAGCATGTCTGTAGGGCATTTTCTTGATTAACAATTGATGTGAGTGGTGCCACCCTGGAGATGGTGGTCCTACATTGTAGCAAAATGAATGAGCCATGGGGATCAGCACATCAGCGAGCACTCTAAGGCCTGTGCTTCACAGTTCCTGCCTCTAGGGTTCTGCCTTGAGCTTCTGCCCTTTCTACTCTGAATGATGGATTGTAAACTATAAGACAAACAAACCCTAACTGTTCCATAAAATACACATACACACATATTATCTGCCTATATATGTGTATATATGTATATATACACACACAGATGCATGTGTGTATAAACATGTGTATATATGTGTACACACACACACACACACAGATACATGTGTGTATAGCCTGGATTTGAATCCGCTCTTGATTATACTCCCTGTGACCACCACTTATAATTTTGTGGCTTTATAGTACCTTTGGATGAACTGAAAATTTTCATTTACCTAGTATCAAATTCATTAATCTCTTTTCTTTATGTTCTGTGCTTTATGCAACTTAAGTTATTATTAAGTTGTTTTATAAAAATCATCTACCTTTTAATATTGTTCTATTTCCAAGTCTTCCCTTTTACTTGACAATCACTTTTTCTTCTCAGTGTGGAAGAGGAGAAGGATGTTCTCTTTCCTCCCGTGCAATGCCAGCTGTTGCCTGTCTGCTTTGGGGCATCTTTATGTGCCTTCACCATCTAACATGAACTTGTCTCATAGGTCGGGTGTCTGTGTGTTTGTCTCTTTTGAGGGTTTTATCTTTATTTCAGTTTGATTAATAAGTAGCCTACTATTATAAGTTTTGAACACTAACAGATAATCACCAATTTTCTTCCATTCTCTTGGCTTTTGTGACCCTTCACTTTTTTCCTAAAAGCTTTAACAACAGACAGCAAGTTGCTGGACACTCCTGCTAGGATTCCCAGGGNTTTACTGACTTTGTAAGGAGGTCGGCGACTATTTCTACTTTCAAGAAAAGAGAAGATTGAGCCTGTTTAGCCACAGACCCTATCTTTGAGTAATACAGTGTATCATCCCTTTNATTGGGGGCTTTCAACTCTTTGTAAAATTCAAAATTCTTCTACACTAAGACTTAACAATCTTTTGCTAAGATGATCTTTGTCTACTAAAGATAGATTTCTTTAGAATGACATTGGTAAATTTTGGGTGTTAAGTGTACACTCCACTTGTTGCATGTAGTTGTAGAGATTTAGCCAAGAGATGATTTAATTGCATGACATATTTTCTATGTGTGCTGTAACTATCTTTTAAATCTGTGAATTAAAAGATATTATTAAATTTAGTGTGTATGTGTGTGTGTGTGCATGCGTGCATACATGTCTACCATGATATGCTAGTGGATGTCAGAAGGCAACTCACATGATTCAGGTCTCTCCTTCTACCACAGGGGTCCCCAAAATTGTCAGACTGTCCGGCTTCATGAGAGGCACCTTCATCTTCTGCGCCATCTCTCAGGCCCCAGTCTGTGATTCTATGCTATTCGGAGTCAGTGGAACTCTTTTGTTCCTTGATGTCTTCTCATTCCTATTTTCTGAGTTCTATGACTAGTAGTTTTTCTTCCACATCGTCATATTACCTGGCTCTTTTTCTGTCCATTGAATTTTCAGATACATTATTATATTTTATTCGGATCCCTACATGGCCAGCTACTCGTGTAGTCAATATTTTTTTATTGTTTTCCTTCGTTACCATATTTCAACCTCCCTTTCAGTTATTTGGGTTTCTCTTTCATCTGATATGTAATAAAATATTAGAACACTATTTTTTATTTTGATAATACTAATACATTTCTAATGACTACCAAATTTTCTGTGTTTTATGGTTTTAAACAGGTTTACAATTCTTAAAACTTTATCTGGGAGAATTTATACCATGGTCCAAGGTGATTTGCTGCAGAACAAGTATACATGGGCAGACTTCTCCCTTTTGTCTGTGGGCAGCCATGGTGGTTGATCTCATTGTCAACTTGATGAGATCTAGAATCAACTGGAGATGGGTCCACCGCTATGACTCCATGGGATTGTCTCAATGAAGCTACTTGAGGCAAGAATTTCTGTCTATTGTAGGTGGCATCTTTCCCAGAGGTGGGGTCCTAGACTATAGAAAAAGAAGTCAAGCTGAGCGCACACACTGATTACTTTCTGCTTCCCGACAGTGGATGTAGAGCAGATGCCTCATTGCCCTGCTTCCTTGCCTTCCCCGGCATGATGGATGGTGTCAACAAACTGGGAGCCAAAAGAAATAGACCTTTCTGGTTTTGTTGTGGTTGAGGTATTTTATCATAGGAGAGAGAGAGAGAGAGAGAGAGAGAGAGAGAGAGAGAGAGAGAGAGAGAAGAAGAAGAAGAAGAAGAAGAAGAAGAAGAAGAAGAAGAAGAAGAAGAAGAAGAAGAAGAAGAAGAAGAAGAAGAAAAGAAAAGGATAGAAA
>NC_034610.1:7183725-7185039 GCF_900095145.1 Mus pahari
CATGCCACTTTGTGATGGCATGGGGTTTATAACAGACCTCTTCTNCATCTTGTCTTGTAGCTTCCTGGCATGCCCTTGCACTCATTAGAGCAATTCACAGTTTGAGTGTCAGCCCTCCCTGTACCTTGCCCCTGTTCTTCTGAAATCTTGGCCTGAGTTGCTTTCCTGTTTCATTCATGACTTTACCCACCTTCCTATTCTTGGTAAGGCTCTCCTCCACTTCCCCTTNCCTCCAGTCAACAGTTCCTTTCTTCTAATTCCTCCTGTTTTGCCTGCTTAACACCATGCAGTGACCACATGTGTAATACGATCTGACATTTTGTTTATCACAAGAATGCAAGCTGCGAGGGGAAGGGAGTTTTTGGTCCCTTCTAGAATTTGTTTTATTGCAGTTCCTAGGTTAAAACACAGCACACAATGATTTATAATACTTAATTTACTAAAATCAGTCTTGAANATATCACCGATTCTCCCAGTAACTGTTAAACATTTCTCAGTCACTAGGGAAGGGTGTGGTCTTCATTGTGCCNTTGTAGGTTTCCTCAATTAAGAACACAGTTGAAGCTCAAGCCTACAGGTTCCTAGCTTTGAAAGCTCCACGTTATTTTTTTTTCTAGTAGAGGCTGAGATAGCCTCCCATCTGTCAGATACTCAGTAAATTCTTGTTGAGGGTAGAGTTAAGTATAAGCTCCTTCAGTTATTNTCATGATTCTTAAGCTTTCTGCACATCCTGTCCAGGTCATATACTTGTACCTGATCCCCTTGAGAAGGAGATANTGTGGTATTTTAATTGCTTCCTGGCTTCCCATGTAAGTTACATGTGTTGTTTTCAAGCAAGACAGAAATACACNTACATCTGTCTCCTGATTCGCTTCCTAAGTTTATCCCTTGGAGGTCAGTCAAGAATTCATCTCAGTGTGTTGACCTTGTCCTGACAGCTGGAAATGCACTGTAAAGTTCTAAATTTCTTGAGATGTTGTGTCATCCACTCCTTCCTTGCATTGTGCATTAGACTACTTTAGCACAAACATGTCCCCAAGAGCAACCATTCTTTCTTGCCCAGTGTCATATCTGCTACTCTCCTTGGTTTAAGAGTAGATTTCACCCAACTCTGAAAACCTAGTATGCCAAGGAACCCAGGCCTTTGATCCATTAGATCTGGCATTGTGCATATACTTAAAAGGTTTTTCCTCTGTCAAGATAAGCACAGACAGGAGATTTGATCCTTTCAACACATGCGAATGTTAGAACATGCATCTTGGTCAGCANCTCTGGGGAAGCTTAACCATTGTCAGCACAAAGGATGCTTTCTAT
>NC_034610.1:7188588-7195236 GCF_900095145.1 Mus pahari
TCTCTCCTTGCACAGAAGTCCTGCCTTTCCTTCTTCTGCTCAGCTGTTAGCTATTGGCTGTTCCACTCTTTAATTAACCAACCAGAAGATGATAGAGAACTATGTTTTATAAAATACTGAATCAGAAGATACTTCATAATAATTATAATACCAAAGTCCAAACTGCAACTGTTGGGGATTGGTTCCAATGCTTTGAATTAATCTGACCCTCAAAATTGAGAGTCTGTGTGTCCAAATGTTGAAGGTCCTTGTCCCCAATTGGGTTTTAATTGATCAATAAAAAGCTAACAGCCAAGGGATGGGCAGGTAAACTGAGGCAGGGCCTTTAGATTTGTGCAGGCTAGGAACAGAGAGAGAGAGGAAGAGAGATTGCAATGGCGAGGAAGAAGAAAGACTAGACCTAAAGGCCAGCTGACATGTGAGAACCAGGGGAAGTGGTCACATGTTCTTGTAGCCTCTCTTATGTTCCTCATTGGAAACCATTTTTCTCCGAAGCTTAGGACTGATGCATCCTCTTTTTTCTTTTCCTAGCCCATTAGCCACCTCTGCTTAAGAAAGAAATCAGTGTGCATTTTCTAAAGAGCCATAAGTCTCAGCTATTCCTTTTAAGGCAAAATAATTTTTTACCATGTAATTTAGAACCTATGCACTTGCCATTCTCGCTCTTGAAGAAGCCCTTGCAATGAGTGCCAGTCTCTGCTGTGTGTTGTATTCCTTATGTGCCAATCACCAGTGGCTCCACACTTGTTGAAGGTAGCCTTTCTCCATAGTATGATCTGAAAATACCAGATGCACAGGTATGCACATCTCATTTCTCAAATGTTCTTTACATTTTATATCCTGATCCAGAAATTGAGATGATGTTGAAATAGAATATTTATATACTTGTGTGATCTGTAAGACCCGAAGAGCCTTACGTCCAGGATGTCCCATTCACAGAAACACAGAGATGAAGATCGATGCAATAAGCAAGAGGTTTATTGATCTGGTGTCCCAGGACCATCCTGCAATCAAGGCAGAGGTGACCCCAAATCTTCTAAGCACACTTTTTATATAGTTTAAGGGTAGGCCTTGATAACAACATGAGTTGATTTAAGCCCATTGTTGGCCAGAGCTGACCTTTTCATTCCCTCCTTTAGAAATGGTGATTAGCCTCTCCCTTCCAGAGAGGCAAGCGTCCCATGACCTTCCCTAAGCAGCATTGATGGCCCCGGTGAGGTGTGAGGTGAGGTCTTAGTCACCAGAAGAGGGGACTGAGACACTCTTGGTCATTATCTGCACTTGTCTTGCAGTCGGGGCTTTCTTGTAAACCTTGTTTTGTTGAGTCATTCCAAGAAGGGAGTATTTGTCACAACCTTCTAGGGGAAGGTCCCCAGCATGCTATTCTACAAGGTCTTTCAGTGTTCATCTTATATTCTCTAAGGTCACATATTCGCACCACCATATCTGATTTCCAAAAACTATTCTTTTTGCTGTTGGTGGTTTTTTGTTTGTTTGTTTGTTGTTGTTGTTTTTGTTTTTTCAAGACAGGGTTTCTCTGTATAGCCCTGACTGTCCTGGAACTCACTCTGTGGACCAGGCTGCCTGCCTCTGCCTCCCAAGTGCTGGGACTAAAGGCATGCGCCACCACTGCCTGGCCCAAAAACTATTCTTCAAGGTCTTTGCCAGCTACATAAACTGCTGCTGTCTCAGGGATGATGTAACCTTCCTCCTCTCTGATTATGTCAGTCTCTGTGAGATTTTGCTGACCTACTTCTGAACCAGTGAAGGAAACCTTTAGGGAGCCAACACGTGTGATCACAGACTGCTACATTGTCAGAATGGAAGGTTACCAAGGCTATGTCCTCATGAAACATTGATCAAGTAAGAGGACTCCAAGAACGCTTCCCACAGTACCTCTTACAGCTCTGTCCACTGCCCCACCCCCACCGCCCACCCCTACCCCCCACCCAGTCAAACATATCTCTCTTCTGTCCACATTCTGAATCGACTAAGAAAGAGAACCAAGGGTTGAGTCACTGGGAGAACAGCATTTGACTGTTAGAACCAACCAATCTCATGTTAGGGAAAATGAGCACGCAGGAGGGGGTGATGTTCTAACCTCAACCTTCCAGGTTGGATTGGTTTATGGGGGGTCACAGGAAGGGTTGGCACTACACAAGCATCTACCCATATTGTAAGAGATGGACCTCCAGGCACTTAGTAAAACAACCATTAAGAAATCCTAGGCCTGGTGCCTAGCAACCACACATGTGAAGATGGGTGCCAGGAGCTTAGCCCTGGGCTCTGGCTCAGCATACTCTAGGGAAGTCAGCTGATGTGGGGAGTATTGAACTCTTAAGTTACTCTGAGGCCAGAAGCTGATGACTTCAGGCTAATTAACATCCTATTGTTAAATAGGGGGCGGGGTGAGTAAAGCAGTTCTTTGATCTTCCCCCACCTACAACCCTCCCCCCACCAGGTCTTCCTTGGCTGGGGCTTTATTTAACTCCTTGTCAGCTAGAGAAAGTCATTCACAGAATGAGGCACTTTTACACAGGCCATGTGCAGACACATACATTCATACATATAGTCATATGAATATATATATAGTATATGAATATATACATATTCATATACTCTTACTGGATCCAACCATTTATCTTAAAAACTTATATACTTGCACACAAATACCTATACTTACATATGCATATATTTTGGGTGGAAAAAGCAAATGTCCTCGTGAGCAAGTTCCGTAGAGCAAGCATCAGGGCAGAAAGAACTCATCCATTCTGAGTGAAAAATAAGCTTCAACCTTTATTGCTTAGAGGAAGAAAAAGCTCCTATCCTTTTATTGCTAAGTGAATTTAGAGCCCTGTCTCATTGTAAGAAAAGCCCGCCTGCTGCCCCCTGCTCTCTGCAGCCTCTTCATTACTGCTCCTCAGCTCTCTGTTATGCTCTGTTATGTTCTGCTGTGCTCTGCTGTCTCTTAGGCTTCTACTTTGCTTCTGCTCTTCTTCTCTTCTCCTTCTGCATCCTTAATTCTGTTCTCTCCTTCTGACTACTTAATGCCGCCATTCCTAGGTTTTTTTGTACTTTTTTCAGGACACATGATCACATGGTATTCCAAACACCCTCCTTCAAAAGTTCACAAAAAGTTCAAACATAAATTTAAATAAGAAGTTACAACAAAAATGTTTACAAATGTTTCTATTAGGACTCGTTATCTAACTAAACATTCATTGTTTGCCATTATCTCCACAAGTTCATTGAGAGCCTAAAACTGTAATTCTTATGTCTAAGTTAGCACTGAACTTTTTTTATAGATAAACCCAGTCAATATATTATCTTCTGTCCTTGCACCTACAATAAACTGTTCCCAGTTTATGGCCTTTAGCTAATGGTTTTATGGTCTAAAGGAGTATATACCTAAGCTGTAAAGTTGTATCAATGCCTGTTTTTTTAATCTTAATGCAATTAACTTGTGACACTGGAAGACTGACAGTTTTCATATTATAGAAGGCTCTAATTGCAGTCCTTATTATAAAGGACTCAATAATTACTAGTATAAATTTAGGAATTCTTCTAGAATCATTATTAAAAATTAAGAAAGTGTCTATTTATCTGTATAGTATTAGTACAAGACTGTACTAATTATCTTCATTGATCTGCAGAAAATCTGCCCAATAGGGTGGGCTAAATGCCCAGTGATAATTATATTAATTTCTAATCAATCCTGAAACATCATCCCTTGGGCTTTGCCTCCAAGAGCTGGTTCATCATAGTTCACATTGACCCATTTCAGGAAAATCACCTGCTGGCCTCTTGCCTCTCCTGGGTGGCTTCTGACAGATGGGGGTGAGGACCACATTACTTTTTTTNAAGCTGGGCCACCAGATGGAGCCATGTTGGTTTGGCAATTTAAAGACTGGCTGATGACCATGGTTATCACATTGTACAAGGNTCTAAACATGGATTGGAATGGTAGGAATGTGGCCCTCCATCTCTAATACATGATATTGGAGTTATACCATGTATTGCCCCAGACATACATGATAGAGTGGAAAAAGCAAACTGACTCTGGATCCTCCTCTTANAACAAGTTAGTGCTTAAATTTCTACAATTACTGGCACCGACTTAGCTAGTCAATAAACATTTATATCTCAATGGTGCCAAGTACAAAGTATAAATGAAATTAAAAGNACAATACTGAAATGAGAAGAGATGGTATATATAACCCCCTTTTTAAACTATGAAATTTCTTCTGACAGTTTAAACTAATATAAATTTCATATCAGATCTTATNTCAATTTCCTGTTGTAACTTATATTATGAAATATTAAAAAGTTGGNATGTTCTTTTTTAATATATTTGAGAACTTTGAACTGGGAGATAGGAAGTTCTTACTTAATTTATCAGGACAGAGGAAAAATGAAATGAACTATATTAATCTGAGTATGAAATACAAATAAATGAATTGCTGTATTAAAATATAAAGACAGGTTATAAAAGAACAAAACCCAGCAATCCTTCATTTTAAAGAGAAAGTAAAGGGATTAGAAAAAGATGGACCAGGAGTATATGCCAGTTTAAGTGACAGAAAAGCATAGTTACAGAAATAGAGAACTATATTTTATACAAAGGTAACAATAACTAAAGTTTATGCATATAAAGTCACAACATGCTTGTCACTTTACTGAACAGCATGCATTTTAGAATAAGTATAGTCTCGCTGCTACTCATGTCTATATGCTAAGCGTCTTCATATGCACCAAGCAATTATGGTTTACCCCAAGCATGTTCTTTCCAAATCTCTATTCAATGGCATACATATAGTCTGATATCCAGGATATCATCTTTTCATATCTGTCAATGTATCATCATCTACTAATATCTTTTATTTGTTTATACATTTACTTACACATTTTATACTATATACATAAATATAATATAAATCTATATTTACTTATATTAATTTCTATACCTATTATTGGTTTGTATCAGATCTATCTATAAGTCATTTATTAGTAACTATAATTTATGTATGTATTCCTCATATTTATCATCTATATGTACATATATATAAACATATATCTGCATATCTATCATCTATTTATATCTCATCTATATATTCATTCATGATTTACTACTTATCTTTTCTCCACTCATCATTTTCAACTACCTATCATCTGTCTATCAGTAACTATTTATCTATTTCTCATCTATCCATCTACCACCATCATCTATCTACTCATCTATTATTATCAACTACCTATCTTTTATCCATCATTGTCAACTACTTGTCTATCTCTCATCTTATCTATGTATGTATGTATGTATGTATGTATGTATGTATGTATCTATCTATCTATCTATCTATCTATCTATTTATCTATCTATCTATCTATCTATCTATCTATCTATCTATCTATCTAATATCACCCATCTATCCATATAGCATTATCAACTATATTGATCATCTGTCTTATCTATCTATCATCAATCATATATGTGTGTGTCTGTCATCTATCCATTTATTATCATCAACTATTTATCATCTCTCTCTCTCTCTCTCTCTCTCTCTCTCTCTCTCTCTCTCTCTCTCTCTCTCTGTCTATCTATCTATCAACCATCCATCCACCCATCCATCCATCCATCCATCCATCCATCCATCATCTTTTACCTATTGGCTTATGAACACATTTGGTTAAGTGTTCAGACATAAGACAGGTTTTACTGTTTGTGCTCCAGGCTTCCAAATCAGGTCACCAAGACTTTGTGGCTTAGCACAACAGTAATCATTTATCTTGCCATTATGTACAGTATGAATAAGATCTGAAGGGTGGGTTCGTCTTTGTTACTTGTTCTGGAAATTTCCAAGGTGACCTTTCTCTTGACTGACAAACCCATACTGAATTTTGGTTTTGGCCTCTGAGAGGAATATTGGTCAGGGTCTTAACTTTTTTTTAACAATGGCTCTCCTCCATGACTGCTGCTTCATAATGCTACAGAGGTTATACCAGGAAGTGTCAAGGAGNAAGCTTTCCTGCTCTTCAATCATATGCTCACAAAATAGCACATCAGACCTTCTGCTGTTCTCTGGAAGGAAGTCTTGCTCACAAAAATTAACCTACTAATATCTCAGAGCATCCAAATTAAATGCACATGTTTAAGAGAGCCAAAGATTTTGCAGATAGCTTTAATAAGCCACAGTAGGTCTTTCCCTATTTCTCTGTTGTGTTTAACATCTTAGTTTTTTTCAGCAGTTCAGAAATGCATAGATGGCTTTATTATAATCATGTATAACATAATAAGATGCCGTAACTACAAGGCCAGTTGCCTTAGGTACTTTTCTATAGCTGTGATAAACACAATTACCATTGCAACATATAAATGAATGAGTTTATTTGGGGCTAAAGTTTCAGAGGGTGAGTCCATGACCATCATGGAAGTGAACATGACAACAGATAAACAGGCATGATGCTAGAACAGTAATAGCTGAGAGCTTATATCTCTGTAGGTGGCAGAGACAGAAAACTAACTGGGAATGTGTGGACTTTTGAAATCTCAATATGTATCCCACTGCCAGTGGCACACTTCCTCTTATAAGGCCACATGTTTTAATCCTTCCCAAACAGTGCCAGCAACTAGAGACCAAGTATTCAAAT
>NC_034610.1:7195247-7196848 GCF_900095145.1 Mus pahari
GGTCTTTGAATTTTTGAAACTTACTCTTTTAATTTTACATTTCTAAACTTTGAATTTATATAATTTTTCCTTTCAGTTGAAGGTAGCCTTTCTCCGTAGTATGATCTGAAAATATCAGATGCACAGGTATGCACATCTCATTTCTCAAATGTTCTTTACATTTTATATCCTGATCCAGAAATTGAGATGATGTCGAAATAGAATATTTATATATTTATGTGATCTGTAAGACCTGAAGAGCCTTACATCCGGGATGTCCCATTCACAGAAACACAGAGATGAAGATTGATGCAATAAGCAAGAGGTTTATTGACCTGGTGTCCTAGGACCATCCTGCAATCAAGGCAGAGGTGACTATCTTCTAAGCACACTTTTTATACAGTTTAAGGGTAGGCCTTGATAATAACATGAGTTGATTTAAGCCCATTGTTGGCCAGAGCTGGCCTTTTCATTCCCTCCTTTAGAAATGGTGATTAGCCTCTCCCTTCCAGAGAGGCAAGTGTCTCATGACCTTCCCTAAGCAGCATTGATGGCCCTGGTGAAGTGTGAGGTGAGGTCTTAGTCACCAGAAGAGGGAACTGAGACACTCTTGGTCATTATCTGCACTTGCCTTGCAGTCGGGGCTTTCTTGTAAACCTTGTTTTGTTGAGTCATTCCAGGAAGGGAGTATTTGTCACAACCTTCTAGGGGAAGGTCCCCAGCATGCTATTCTAGCAAGGTCTTTCAGTGTTCATCTTATGTTCTCTAAGGTCACATATTCGCACCATCATATCTGACTTCCAAAAACTATTCTTTTTGTTGTTGTTGGTTTTTTGTTTGTTTGTTTGTTGTTGTTGTTTGTTTTTGTTTTTTTGAGACAGGGTTTCTCTGTATAGCCCTGACTGTCCTGGAACTCACTCTGTGGACCAGGCTGCCTGCCTCTGCCTCCCAAGTGCTGGGACTAAAGGCATGCGCCACCACTGCCTGGTCTTTGCCAGCTACATAAACTGCTGCTGTCTCAGGGATGATGTAACCTTCCTCCACTCTGATTATGTCAGTCTCTGTGAGATTTTGCTGACCTACTTCTGAACCAGTGAAGGAAACCTTTAGGGAGCCAACACGTGTGATCACAGACTGCTACATTGTCAGAGTGGAAGGTTACCAAGGCTATGTATGTCCTCATGAATCATTGATCAAGTAAGAGGACTACAAGAACGCTTCCCACAGTACCTCTTACAGCTCTGTCCATTGCCCCACCCCCACCGCCCACCCCTACTCCCCACCCAGTCAAACATATCTCTCTTCTGTCCACATTCTGAATCGACTAAGAAAGAGAACCAAGGGTTGAGCCACTGGGAGAACAGCATTTGACTGCTAGAACCAACCAATCTCATGTTAGGGAAAATGAGCACGCAGGAGGGGGTGATGTTCTAACCTTAGCCTTCCAGGTTGGATTGGTTTATGGGGGTCACAGGAAGGGCTGGCACGACACAAGCATCTACCCATACTGTAAGAGATGGACCTCCAGGCACTTAGTAAAACAACCATTAAGAAATCCTAGGCCTGGTGCCTAGCAACCACACATGTGAAGATGGGTGCCAGGAGCTTAGCCCTGGGCTCTG
>NC_034610.1:7197473-7199676 GCF_900095145.1 Mus pahari
ATGTTCTTTTTTAATATATTTGAGAACTTTGAACTGGGAGATAGGAAGTTCTTACTTAATTTATCAGGACAGAGGAAAAATGAAATGAACTATATTAGTCTGAGTATGAAATGCAAATAAATGAATTGCTGTATTAAAATATAAAGACAGGTTATAAAAGAACAAAACCCAGCAATCCTTCATTTTAAAGAGAAAGTAAAAGGATTAGAAAAAGATGGACCAGGAGTATATGCCAGCTTAAGTAACAGAAAAGCATCGTTACAGAAATAGAGAACTATATTTTACACAAAGGTAACAATAACTAAAGTTTATGCATATAAAGTCACAACATGCTTGTCACTTTACTGAACAGCATGCATTTTAGAATAAGCATAGTCTCGCTGCTACTCATGTCTACATGCTAAGCGTCTTCATATGCACCAAGCAATTATGGTTTACCCCAAGCATGTTCTTTCCAAATCTCTATTCAATGGCATACATATAGTCTGATAACCAGGCTATCATCTTTTCATATCTGTCAATGTGTCATCATCTACTAATATCTTTTATTTGTTTATACATTTACTTACACATTTTATACTATATACATAAATATATTATAAATCTATATTTACTTATATTAATTTCTATACCTATTATTGGTTTGTATCAGATCTATCTATAAGTCATTTATTAGAAACTATAATTTATGTATGTATTCCTCATATTTATCATCTATATATACATATATATAAACATATATCTGCATATCTATCATCTATTTATATCTCATCTATATATTCATTCATGATTTACTACTTATCTTTTCTCCACTCATCATTGTCAACTACCTATCATCTGTCTATCAGTAACTACTTATCTATTTCTCATCTATCCATCTATCTACTTATCTATTATTATCAACTACCTATCTTTTATCCATCATTGTCAACTACTTGTCTATCTCTCATCTTATCTGTGTATCTATGTATCTATCTATGTATTTATGTATCTATGTATCTATCTATCTATCTAATATCACCCATCTATCCATTTATCATCATCAACTATATTGATCATCTGTCTTATCTATCATCTATTATATATGTGTGTGTCTGTCATCTATCATCAACTATTTATCCTCTCTCTCTCTCTCTCTCTCTCTCTCTCTCTCTCTCTCTCTCTCTCAACCATCCATCCATCCATCCATCCATCCATCCATCCATCCATCATTTTTTACCTATTGGCTTATGAACACATTTGGTTAAGTGTTCAGACATAAGACAGGTTTTACTGTTTGTGCTCCAGGCCTCCAAATCACGTCACCAAGACTTTGTGGCTTAGCACAACAGTAATCATTTATTTTGCCATTATGTACAGTATGAATAAGATCTGAAGGGTGGGTTCATCTTTGTTACTTGTTCTGGAAATTTCCAAGTTGACCTTTCTCTTGACTGACAAACCTATACTGAATTTTGGTTTTGGCCTCTGAGAGGAATATTGGTCAGGGTCTTAACTTTTTTTTAACAATGGCTCTCCTCCATGACTGCTGCTTCATAATGCTACAGAGGTTATACCAGGAAGTGTCAAGGAGNAAGCTTTCCTGCTCTTCAATCATATGCTCACAAAATAGCACATCAGACCTTCTGCTGTTCTCTGGAAGGAAGTCTTGCTCATAAAAATTAACCTACTAATATCTCAGAGCATCCAAATTAAATGCACATGTTTAAGAGAGCCAAAGATTTTGCAGATAGCTTTAATTGCCACAGTAGGTCTTTCCTTATTTCTCTGTTGTGTTTAACATCTTAGTTTTTTTCAGCAGTTCAGAAATGCATAGACAACTTTATTATAATCATGTATAACATAATAAGATGCTGTAAATACAAGGCCAGTTGCCTTAGTTACTTTTCTATAGTTGTGATAAACACAATTACCATTGCAACATATAAATGCATGAGTTTATTTGGGGCTAAAGTTTCAGAGGGTGAGTCCATGACCATCATGGAAGTGAACATGGTAACAGATAAACAGGCATGATGCTAGAACAGTAGTAGCTGAGAGCTTATATCTCTGTAGGTGGCAGAGACAGAAAACTAACTGGGAATGTGTGGACTTTTGAAATCTCAATATGTATCCCACTGCCAGTGGCACACTTCCTCTTATAAGGCCACATGTTTTAATCCTTCCCAAACAGTGCCAGCAACTAGAGACCAAGTATTCAAAT
>NC_034610.1:7200422-7203432 GCF_900095145.1 Mus pahari
AGCTGTGTCAAGTTGACACAAAACTAGCCAGTACACCAAATTATATAAAACTGTGGATTAAAAAGGGAACATAGTTGATACTGTTGGTTTTCTTATGGGGTTGCCATCTCCTTCAGTTCCCTGAGTTCTTCCCCTAACTCTTCCATAGGGGTTCCTGATCCCAGTCCAATGGTTAGCCATAAGAATCTGCATCTGTCGCAGTCAGCAGCTGGTAGAACCTCTCAGAGAGGACAGCTATGCAAGACTACTGTCTGCAACCACAACAAGGCATCATTAATAGTTTCAGGGTCTGGTGTCTGCCCATGGGATGGAACCCAAGCTGGGCCAGTCACTGGATGGCCTTTCATTCAATCTCGACTGCACTTCGAAAGCTCATAGGAAGACCAACAATATCAACTAACCTGAATCTCTGGGAGCTCCCAGAGACTAAGCCACCAATCCAAGAGTATATACGGGCTGGTCCATGGCACATGGCACATATGTAGCAGAGGACTACATTGTCTGACCTCAGTGGGAGAGGATTACCTAATCCTGTAGAGACTTGATGCCCAGGGGGTGAGGTGGGGTGTATGTGACAGAATAGGGAAGCACCCTCTCAGAGGCAATAGAGAGGGGGATGTGGTGAAGAACTCTTGTGGGGGACCAGGAAGGGGTCAGTATTTGGAATGTAAATAAATAAAACAATAATAATAATAAAAGGAACACAGCCCTCTTGTAAAGTATACATTTTAAAAACTAACGAAATGACAGCATGTTCTCCTTTAAAGTTGTGTATTTATTGTAGGGCTATTGATCTCATTATATCGAGCATAAAAAATAAAGTCTTTTGCCTTGCTAATGTTATTTGGTTGTTATTCATTGTTATTCAGAGGAATTTGAAGAATAAGCAGAAGAATCGGTTTATAAGGAAGCATATCCAGCTTTCTGTGTCTATAATGAAGGGTGTGTCTATTTTTATTGAAGTCAACTCTGAACATAGAACACTGGCAGGCAAAAGCTGCTATGCAGAGAAGACAATGGGGTCTTAACAACAGCAACAAGGACAACAATAAAATATCATGTCTGAGGATTTGAAGCACCAAAAGCAAGATGCTGCCTAAAGCAGTTTCCTCTAAGGACCAAAAGAGAAGTTTGTTCCTTTGTCCTTTTGCTGACTTCACAGGGTTATCTTGCTGTTTCTTCTCATTTTTTTCCCATCTTTGTATCTCTGCCCCAGTATCCCTTCTTCTAAAGACCACAGTCACACTGGACTAGAGCCCACCCAGATAACACCATTTAACTTTTATCTTTTCTATAAACATTTTTTTCTCAGTGTGTATTAATTCTACAAAATGACAGGTTCAATTATAACACCTTGTATATGAATATAATCACTTCCCAACTAACGACCCTTAACCCATTCTCCCAGTCCCCTTATTCTTCAAAATTGTCCCCCTTCTACTTCCATGTCTTTAATTTCCTAGATAGCCCTCCTAAAAATTCTCTTTCTCAGGCAGTCCCTTTCTGACTTAGGTTAGGATGCCATTACCATTGCATACCAAAGTTCTGCAGACAGGAAATCCAAGATCAGGACATTGAAAAGGATGATACCAAGTGAGTATCTGATTGCTAGCTAATAGACAAATTCTGGTTATAGCCTTCATGGCCAAGAAAAAAAATCTTCATATCCCTCATGTATTTCCTTATAAGGCACCATCTTAGATTCTTGTTGCTGTAAAAACAAACCAATTGTATCAACTGAAAAGGAAGACTTACCTTGTCTCATAGCATTGGACCATGTCTATTAGGCTCCACGTTCCTGGGTATATATGTATATATCCTTACCTCATAAGATATAGGAAACAAAATGAGGAACGAAGTTCCTCCAACTATGTTCCATTCGTGGTTTCCACCACTTTCCAACAATGCCATCAAATTCTAAATCCAGCTAAGGATTGACCCAATGAAGAAGCAAGGGCTCTGCCGACCCAGTCATTTCTAGATGACTTGAACCACTGAACTTTCAGCACATGAGCCTGTGATAGAGTCTTCACATACCCCAAAAGGGCAGTATTTAATATAGCCATGGATAGGAGACAGACAATTCAGCATGTTGATACACAATGCTTGTGATAAAATAACTTTGCTAATGGTGCCTGGCTCTCACTTAATATCTAATTAGGTATTTATTTGAGATAGGCTTTATAAATTCCATGCAGCTGAAACCTCCATCCACAGAGGACTTCAGCCATTTGTGAGAGACCATGTAGTGCACTAGATATGTCATGCACACATGGGTGTATGACTCTCTACTTGACTTGTTCTGAATTAAAGACTTTATCCATGCAAGCATCTTCCCTTCCATGCATCTTAGAATGTATCCTATCATGCTCCCACATACATTTTTTTTCTTAACACGTGACTGAACTTTATAGTGTCAGGCTCTGACTGCCCATTACATTGACAACCAATGCTTTGGCCAGTGTGCAGTGTCTAAGCCTCACATAAATGTGATTGTTTCCTTACCATGTAGACTCATGATTGGTTTTGTTTCATTTCTTCTTCTTCTTTTTTTAATCATCAAGCACACCTGCTGGAGACATTCTGACCCACAGATACTGCTCTGTCAAAAGCTTATGTGGGTTTTTGGTACCCATGCAATAGAGCTGCATTTTAGGATAGTCGTCTTGGGTTCCTTGGTCTAGTTTGAATTAATCGCTCCAGCTTCCTGTTCCATTTATTTAGCCTTTCATCGCGTAGCAGTTGCTCTTGCACTACTCAGTGCATTTCTGATAGTGGTTGGAGGAAATTCGAGAATGAAACAGACAGAAGTGCCTGTCCTTCTGGAATTTGTAGCTATCAAATCATGACTCCGTGTCAGATATTTACAAACAAACTCTTGCTGGATCCCAACCGTGCCTGTCAATCGTGTTGTCTCTGGGAAGCTTCCCCATAAACTTACAGATAAGCAGTGGCCTTGAAGGCCATGTGGCTTGTCACCTGCAGAGCTGAAAGTGACCCTTTATAAAAA
>NC_034610.1:7203443-7217908 GCF_900095145.1 Mus pahari
TCCTTCAGTTCCCTGAGTTCTTCCCCTAACTCTTCCATAAGAGTCCCTGATCCCAGTCCAATGGTTAGCCATAAGAATCTGCGTCTGTCGCAGTCAGCAGCTGGTAGAGCCTCTCAGAGAGAACAGCTATGCAAGACTACTGTCTGCAAGCACAACAAGGCATCATTAATAGCTTCAGGGTCTGGTGTCTGCCCATGGGATGGAACCCAAGCTGGGCCAGTCACTGGATAGCCTTTCATTCAATCTCTACTGCATTTTGGCAAGCCCATAGGAAGACCAACAATATCAACTAACCTGAATCTCTGGGAGCTCCCAGAGACTAAGTCACCAATCCAAGAGTATATATGGGCTGGTCCATGGCACATGGCACATATGTAGCAGAGGACTACATTGTCTGACCTCATTGAGAGAGGATTACCTAATCCTGTAGAGACTTGATGCCCAGGGGGTGAGGTGGGGTGTATGTGACAGAATAGGGAAGCACCCTCTCAGAGTCAATAGAGAGGGGGATGGGGTGAAGAACTCTTGGGGGGGGGACCAGGAAGGGGGCAGTATTTGGAATGCAAATAAATAAAACAATAATAATAATAAAAGAAACACAGCCCTCTTGTAAAGTATACATTTTAAAAACTAAGGAAATGACAGCATGTTCTTTAAAGTTGTGTATTTATTGTAGGGCTATTGATCTCATTATATCGAGCATAAAAAAAAAATAACGTCTTTTGCCTTGTTAATGTGATGCATGTTGTAGTGGTCTAGAGGTTTAATTTAAACCACAGAACCATCTTACTGTGCAGCTTAGATCATCTCCTTTTCTTCGTGTTCCCTTCTGTATTTATTGCTTACTTTCTTGACTTCTTTCTGTTTTTGTCCCATTGCTAGCTAAGTTGTGACCCAACTAGATGTCAAGTTAAAGATCTACTATCTAGAAATCTGGAATAAGTGGTAGCGTACACATTTGTACATGAACCAAAAACCCACATGTAAAGTTCTCACTCCTGAAGTGTTGGTACTGGAGATGGGGTCTTTGGGAAGTGACTAGGTCCTAGGAGTGGACTGTTCATGAAGGAGGTTAAATGCTGCCCTTTGGGGGTATGTGAAGACTCTATCACAGGCTCATATGCTGAAAGTTCAGTGGTTCAAGTCATCTAGAAATGACTGGGTCTGCAGAGCCCTTGCTTCTTCATTGGGTCAATCCTTAGCTGGATTTAGAATTTGATGGCATTGTTGGGAAGTGGTGGAAACCATGAATGGAACATAGTTCGAGGAACTTCGTTCCTCGTTTTGTTTCCTATATCTTATGAGGTAAGGATATATATACCCAGGAACATAGAGCCTAATAGACATGGTCCAATGCTATGAGACAAAGTAAGTCTTCCTTTTAAGTTGATAAAATTGTTTTTTTTTTTTTTTTACAGCAACAAGAGGATATGAAGATTTTTTTTTCTTAGTCATGAAGGCTATAACCAGAATTTGTCTATTAGCTAGCAATCAGATACTCACTTGGTATCATCCTTTTCAATGTCCTGATCTTGGATTTCCTGTCTGCAGAACTTTGGTATGCAATGGTAATGGCATCCTAACCTAAGTCAGAAAGGGACTGCCTGAGAAAGAGAATTTTTAGGAGGGTTATCTAGGAAATTAAAGACGTGGAAGTAGAAGGGGGACAATTTTGAAGAATAAGGGAACTAGGAGAATGGGTTAAGCGTCGTTAGTTAGGAAGTGATTATATTCATATACAAGGTGTTATAATTGAACCTGTCATTTTGTAGAATTAATATACACTGAGAAAAAAATGTTTATACAAAAGATAAAAGTTAAATAGTGTTATCTGGGTGGGCTCCAGTCCAGTGTGACTGTGGTCTTTAGAAGAAGGGATACTGGGGCAGAGATACAAAGATGGGAAAAAATGAGAAGAAACAGCAAGATAACCCTGTGAAGTCAGCAAAAGGACAAAGGAACAAACTTCTCTTTTGGTCCTTAGAGGAAACTGCTTTAGGCAGCATCTTGCTTTTGGTGCTTCAAATCCTCAGACATGATATTTTATTGTTGTCCTTGTTGCTGTTGTTAAGACCCCATTGTCTTCTGTGCTCTGCATAGCAGCTTTTGCGTGCCAGTGTTCTATGTTCAGAGTTGACTTCAATAAAAATAGACACACCCTTCATTATAGACACAGAAAGCTGAATATGCTTCCTTATAAACCGATTCTTCTGCTTATTCTTCAAATTCCTCTGAATAACAATGAATAACAAGAATATATATATATATGTATATATATATATTCTCAATTTTTCAAATCAATGAGCCAAGCTTTATCTTTAATTAATGTTTCCAGAGTCACTGTTCATGTCAAATTATGAGAGAATTTTGAAGTGTGATTCTATGAATATCCAAGACTTTTGAGTAAGGAAATTTGTGACCCCTCCATTCAAAATTCTCAGAACTTCTGCCTCTAGTCTAGTAGGAGATATTTTTAAAACAAAAAACAAAAAGATACTTAGTGTCCCTTTTGGAATCTTCTGTGTATTTAAGGTCATTTGCTAGGAAAGTTATGGGGTGGCTATGGAAGGTCACTTTCAACTGAGACTCTGATGTGCCAGCTTCAAAGGCCAGATCAAGTGGACATGGACTTTCAGGAGTTAGGGTGGGCTTCCAGGGATTGGGGTGGGTTTCTGTGGGAAGGAACAGCTATTGGAATCAGTGTTAGAATCCCTTAGTTCAACGTATCGGCTCAAATGACGTATGTCATGAGATCAGATGTCAGGGATATAAAGAGAAAAGTCACTTGCAATGGCAGAGGTAAAGGGAAGCGAATGAATATCATCCCCAATGGCATGGGCTTATGGGGGCTTACTCTTTGGCATTTTTTATAGTCATCTACAACAATATGTCCACCCTCTGAAACAATAAGATTTCTTTAAACAAATAACAAATGTATATTCTATAATGATACAACTTCTGGGATAACTCTCAGAAGGTGGATTTGAGATGAAATGTAATTGATCTTCCTTTGGAGAGCTTGATCTAAGTCCAAAGCTTCTTGAGTTCCTTCCAGCTACAAATACTGATCACAGGGTTTGTCCCCTGGGTAGAACTAGGTTGTTTCTAACATTAGGTCCTGCACACAGTCCATCTGTAAGAGCTTCTGGGAATGGCCTGGGGGGACTGAGTCTTCCTCACTTAGGGGATCCATCCCAAGTGACAATATTCTGATCACCTGTATAGACACTTATTTTCAGTAGACTTGATATCTTTGAGTTATCAGCCTTCCTCTTGATAATTTATTTGAAGGTCATTTAAAAGTCTGCCTCTTCTTCCCTGTTATGTATCATTTGTGTGTAGACTTGGAGTTATATTTCTTTTCTATTTTGATTTTCTTCTTTTGTCTAGAATAGAACATCACTCACTGAGAAAGCAGTTAGCAATGACATGTCAGCTACTCTACCCAGAGTAGTGATTTGGCTTTCTCTATGAGACCACTCACCATGCTTAGGGAGACCCACTTCCTTCAGTAACATAGCAGACCCACAAACTGTGAAACTCCAAAACATGATGCTGGCAATGTGAATCAGAATGACCCAGTCAACTTTTAGAGGAAGAACCATTCAGCCCAGGACCTCTTTGCCATCATTTATACGGATAGCTTGAAGAAGAGGCTTGCCAAGGGAGAAGGTAACTGCAGTTGCATCTGAAGTCTTTTGGGTATCCCCGGAATTGCATGATTGGTCACACCCCACTCACCATGTAATCAGTGTCTTACTTAACCATCAACAGGCTAAGGGTGGTCACAGAGGGAGATCCTGCAGCTATCTCATTACCAACTTTTGTGCCCATGATGTCTGCATCACTGTGGCTACAGAATGAACAGAACTTCTCTAGCTGTTCAGATGGGGCATGGTGATACTGGGTCCCTGGATTCAGCAATGCTGACCTTACAGCAAGGTTTTATAGCAAGTTATATTGAAGTAATGTTTGGCAGCACATAAAGAATTTCCTGTTTCATCTACTTTTAGCCTCATGATAACCATATCAAGGGTAATGGTAAGGACTCTGTACCCAGTTCAGCAATAATTAAATTAATATCAAATAGGCAAAGTGGGGCTGGCGAGATGGCTCAGTGGGTAAGAGCACCCGACTGCTCTTCCAAAGGTCCGGAGTTCAAATCCTAGCAACCACATGGTGGCTCATAACCATCCGTAACAAGATCTGACACCCTCTTCTGGAGTGTCTGAAGACAGCTACAGTGTACTTACATATAATAAATAAATAAATCTTTAAAAAAAAAAATAGGCAAAGTGACTTCCTGATGTGCCAGGATGACTCTGTGGCATACGTACTGGCATCCTTGTTCTGACATTGAATTTGGAGACTTGCCACCTCTGTGCTTGGTGAGGTCAGATCAGTTGCCTGATGTCTTTGTGCCTCAGTTTCCTATTCCATTTAGTGGGAGGAGTAAGCTCTTTACATAGAAGGCTCTCCTTGTGAATAAGGGATGGAATGAGCACCCACTACAGAGCAATATGCGCTATAAAAAGCTTTGCAACCAAATAATTCTTCCTAATGGGTTATTTATTCCCCATGATGAAAGTCCTATATAATTTTTAAAAACACCTACTAAAAACAATGGCTGGTGGTAATGAATTATTGAACACTTCATCAAAGATGTCCCACAAGAAAATTTACCCAGAACAGAAGATAGTAAATTGGGGAATTAGTTGGTAGCCTTTCTTTTCCCTATGTATATTAACAATTAATTAAGCACCAGCATTTAAATGCCCATAAATTTTACATAAGATGCATGTATGTGTTGTTTTGCATAGATAATGTAAAAGCCAGTGATTCGAAACTCCACTCTGTTGAAATGAATTGTAACTCTTTGTGACCCTAATGTTTCTGGATGGAAGGTGCCCATGTCACCTCCTGTCTTATGCTGTTAATTCTCATGCAGTTGACCCACAGTGACATCATCACTTTGGTCCCTATGGCAATTTGCATTTGTAACTTTTTCTCCAGGAAACAGAATATCTAGGAGCAATATTATGAGGATAGAAACTAGGGGCAAAGATCAAATGGCTATGAACTGAAGACCCTAGTCTTAAAACAATAGTCAAAGTAATGGAGCCTTAAGCATTCTTTTCTGGTAACCCAGGCTGTCCCCTAACTCCCCATCTTCCTAGCTCAGTATTTTCCTGCTGAGGTAACAGGCACACAGTACCACACAAGCACTGACTTTCTCTTTACTAGATTTTCATTTCATCAGGAACAAATTCACTTGTAAATTTTCCAGCTAATTTCATCCTGGTTCTTGCCTGAGCTTCCTCTCCTAACAAGCAGTAAACAGAGCTGAGAAAATACTCAGGGGTGCACCCTAATCTTCATTTACCTTTGGGGACTTCTTTTCCTGTGCTATATAGCTGTAACATGTGTCAATGGCCTCTCTGATCTGTGACCCACATGGTAAAGAACCTTTGGTTTTATATTTGGTCTAACATAACTTTGAACATCAAAGAAGATTCTTGGCTTATTAGAAAAAAAATTAAGAAATCATGGAAACTTCAATAAGTTGCTACTCATACCATTATTATTATTATTATTATTATTATTATTATTATTATTTGCATTTGGTTTTATTTTGTTTTGTTTGTTTTACAAGGCTTTTCAATATAGCCATGGATAGGAGACAGACAATTCAGCATGTTGATACACAATGCTTGTGATAAAATAACTTTGCTAATGGTGCCTGGCTCTCACTTAATATCTAATTAGGTATTTATTTGAGATAGGCTTTATAAATTCCATGCAGCTGAAACCTCCATCCACAGAGGACTTCAGCCATTTGTGAGAGACCATGTAGTGCACNAGATATGTCATGCACACATGGGTGTATGACTCTCTACTTGACTTGTTCTGAATTAAAGACTTTATCCATGCAAGCATCTTCCCTTCCATGCATCTTAGAATGTATCCTATCATGCTCCCACATACATTTTTTTTTCTTAACACATGACTGAATTTTACAGTGTCAGGCTCTGACTGCCCATTACGTTGACAACCAATGCTTTGGCGAGTGTGCAGTGTCTAAGCCTCACATAAATGTGATTGCTTCCTTACCATCTAGACTCATGATTGGTTTTGTTTCATTTCTTCTTCTTCTTTTTTTTAATCATCAAGCACACCTGCTGGAGACATTCTGACCCCCAGATACTGCTCTGTCAAAAGCTTATGTGGGTTTTTGGTACCCATGCAATGGAGCTGCATTTTAGGATAGTCGTCTCGGGGTTCCTTGGTCTAGTTTGAATTCATCGCTCCAGCTTCCTGTTCCATTTATTTAGCTTTTTCATCGCGTAGCAGTTGCTCTTGCACCACTCAGTGCATGTCTGATAGTGGTTGGAGGAAATTCCAGAATGAAACAGACAGAAGTGCCTGTCCTTCTGGAATTTGTAGCTATCAAATCATGACTCCGTGTCAGATATTTACAAACAAACTCTTGCTGGATCCCAACCGTGCCTGTCAATCGTGTTGTCTCTGGGAAGCTTCCCCATAAACTTACAGATAAGCAGTGGCCTTGAAGGCCATGTGGCTTGTCACCTGCAGAGCTGAAAGTGACCCTTTATAAAAAAAAAAAACGTGCCTTCTACACTTATAAATGGACTGCCTATACTAACCCAATGCCTACAATTCATTTTCATCTCCACATTTAAAGACTCATTATCGAGCTGGTCATAGATTAGCAAGTAAATTGTTTGCTATCCAAGCCTTCCCACCTGAGGCAGCCNACCCTCAGAGNCCATGTTTAAAAGCTGAGCGTGGTGGTGCATTTGTAATTCCAGCCCTAGGGAGGTAGAAGCAGAGGTTTGATCTCTCGGACTTGCTAGCCGGCTAGCCTCGNCCATTCAGAAGACCCGTGCAAATACAAATACTCTGTGTCCAACTCTAGAAAAGTGGGAACTAGTAAAAGATACTTCAGGTTGACTTTTAGCCTCTATGGGAAAATGCACAGATGTACCTGCATATGAACATACACACAAACACAACTAAAATAAAACATTGNTTATCTTCAAGGATGATTTTTAAATTTTTCTGTTTTATTTTTCATAATTTCTCCTTGCCACTTTTGTTCTGACCATATTTTCTTTTCCTTGAAAGTACATGAGAGATCATCTATCTATCCACATTCCTCTTTGATATGAGGTTCTGGAATCGAAATCTATCTATACACATGCTGAAAGTGAGTATAGTATACTTTTAAAAATATATAAAAAACCCCCACATCTCCCAGGGAAAACCNATGATGTTTTATGTCAACATCTGGAAAATATTCTAATGTTCACATTGNGATTTCTTCCACAGTTTCCATGAACTGAATACTGTCCCTGTACATGATGAATGATGGCCCTTAATCAGAACTGGCTTGTCCTGTCATATCCTAGGGATCCAGGGATTCTGGCTTCTCTTGGCTTATGTAAACCTCTTCATCATTTTGGACTATTCTGTGGTTATTGGTCTTATTTGCACCANTTTGTCCAACTGTGAGCCAGCCTCCTTTTGCTATCCATTGTGTGGTTATCAGGTACACTTTCCACTAGACATTAATTTCCCGAAGCTCAGACAGGTCGACTTGAAGCAGCAGATGTATTCTCTGCCAGCTTTAAGGCTTTGGTTGGTATTTTCCTAAAATTAAGCCCAAACTTGTTGGATGAGTCTAGAAAGTCAGGTTGACAACTTCTTAGAAGACAGGCCCAGGGTAGTCATAGAAAGCAAAGCAAACCTCTCTCCTTATTTTGCCTTTCCTAGAAAAATAAAGGAAAGTGGAGAACAATCAACTGGGCTTTACAAATGGGCTTCAGACCATAGTTGATTCACAAATGCCTTGGGAGCCACCAGAACTTGTGGAGGCTTAGTTCCNTCTCAGGGAACTACCCTGCCATGGCCAGCCAAGGCCACTTACAGTTTCTTAACATTATGCAGACACACGCCTGGCAGCAGCTGGTAGCACAGGGTCCCCACAGAGGCAGCGGTCCTTGGCCACCATCAGCTAACACGCAGCAGCACGTCTCTGTATGTTCTCGGATGCTCGTGCGTGTCTTACAAGTAATTATGTCAACTCTATAGAGATCCAAATGGCCTCTTAAAGCAGCTGCAACAAGCAATGCAAGAGCCACCATCTNAGAGCTCAGGATATAGACCGCCACAGCTTCCCACAGAAATAAAGCAAGCAATCCACATAACTGAGAAACTGCACGATGTGGTTGGTACAGTATCTAAGCATTTTTCCCTACAAGGGGAATAGTCTGACATGGTGGAGTCCCACAGGCAGCAGACGGTACCTTCTGTAACTATAAAGTATCTTCTAAGTTAGGCACTTCTTATTCACAGGTGTCATGCCAACATAAGAGATCTTTTGATAGTCAACTTTGATTGATTGCCAGTTGATTGGATTAAAAATTACTTAAGAGGCANACCAATGGGTATATCTGTGAGTCTTTCCAAAGGGGTATAACTAAAGGNTATCCCACTTTAAATGGGAGAGACATTATCCCACAGGCTGGGCGCACACACGGGAAAAGGAAAGGGTCACCTGAGAACCAGCATGCATCTATCTTTGCTTCCTGATCTATTAGCTGTGAGCAAACTTTCATTAACATAGCTACAAGCTGCCNCCCGCTGTCTCCTTGCCTTCCAAGATGACTGTACTGTTTATACCATGGCACCAATTAAACCTTCCATCCTTAAGCTGCTTCTTGNGGACCACAGAGGTAACTTAGTGGGCAAAGGTACCAGTCACCAAGCCTGCTGACCTGAGTTCAATTCCCAGAACTTATGTGGTAGGAGAGGACTGACTTCCATAAACTGTCTTCTTATCCTGTGTATGTGTAGAGTTTGCATATATGTGATTGGACACACACACACACACACACACACACAGCAAAGAAACTAATAGGAGTCTTATTATATTCTCACAGAGTTTGAACATCTTGCTTTTATAGTCAACTTCTGTTGCAAGGATGACAGAGAGAACGAGATAAGAGCATTTACTATGTCAGCAAGGCAGGTATAGAAAACTCAATTCCTCAGACCACAGGATGTGACTGAGTGGCACACTTANGGAATGCATGCTATACAACAAAATTGCTGGCACAGCTCCAGTCCCCAGGGCTTGGCCATTATTTCTGCTGAATCCACATTTCATTCCCAACTTTGCTGGCTCTTTCTATAACACCAGAATCATCATTTCCTCCATTTATTACCTCTAATCCAGTTGAAGCTTTGAGTTGATTTCCCATCACCTGCTTGACCTATCCTTACTTGTATTCTGTCTCACCTCAGGAAGATATGCTGAGCATCGAGAGACCACTCAGAGGATCAGGGTGTACCCTTGTCCAAGCTTGAGAGGCTGCATTCAGATCTCGGCACACGTAAAATTCTGGTCACGACTCCATATGTACCTGGAATCCCAGTACTACGTGGGACATTGGCAAGAGGATCTCTGGGGGTTTGAACCCCCACTCATGTCTGTGGAAACAGACATTTCNGATAGTATCCACTTGTCCATACTGACCATCTTAGTCTCAATGGAGCAGAGATTTAATCAAAACTTATTCAACGTAGGCTTCTTGAATCCCTCTTTGGGGATTTTCCTGTCTGGTCTTTGCCATCTCTCAATCCTGGTGATCTCCTACGAGGTCAAGACTAGGAGAGGTTGAATGGACTTGGTGTGTAGCCCTGGAGGCCATGATGTTCCTCAGCAAAGACCGCAGAACCAGGGACACATGTCATGTNGTGGATTGAGTTGTAGAAATTCTACTTGATGAAACAGAAGCAAATGGTGGACAGATGGTTTCCTGGAGTGTGGGCCAATTCCATGGGGGTCAGAGGAAGCTGAGACTCCTCAGCTGAGGGGACAAGGTGGTTTAATAGCAAACAAGGAAACAGAAAAGTCTTCTATGTGTCCATCTTGCATTTTTGANGGTGGCTTCTTTCCTTAACCTACAAAGGGAAATGGGGTAATGTCTNGTTTGCTTTGGGAACTCTCTCTCCCCTTGTCCTTCACATCTAGAGTGAATATTTTGCCCATCTTTCCCTACTCTGTGACATTTGATGTGCTGGGACAGTAATTTCTTATCATATCATGACTTAGTTAAAGTTCTTTCTGAGCTTTGACCAGTATCTCAAACAAAGAGTCTGTTGTAGTTTGCCAAGACCCGCGTCTGTTTACTACAGCTGAGTGTCCGCCATATTTCCTCACTATTTCTATACCCTCTTTTTCTCATACCTTACATTGCCCACTTCTCATGCCTTCCAGTGCTACTCCTATGTGTCCTTACAGCTCACGCCTTTGTAGGCACCTACCAGGATGTGTACCTCCCTTGATTCATGTGCTGGTGACTGGTTCCCCCAGGTAAGCAACATCATGGCGCAGTGAATCTCTTTTGGAGATGAGTTCTGAGGAGAACATATTAGCATAGTTTTATCCAGAGGGTTGGTGACTCCAGGGGTGGCACTGTACCCAAGGTATATACACTCAGCCCTTTCTTGTTCTCTCTCTTTCTCTTCTATGGGGTATCATAGTATGAAGGTCCTGATTTGGTGTGTACCTGGGGCTCTAAGACTTTTTGGATGCATATGCTGAATAAGTTGCTATTCTCAGTAAGTAATGTAAGCTGCGACATTCCTTATTACAACAGAAAAGGGATGCAACCAGCATTTTCCAAAGCTCTTTTCTTGACAAAGTATGCCTGGCACACACATCTTAAAAATGCCATTACCCTCCTTGCTCTAAGCTTAGGGCCCCTGTTCCCTCTTGGCATGCAGCATTTTCTACCATTAGAATCATCATCTTGCAGCATACTTGATTCTTGAGTCTATTACATCTGTTGTTTATCACATGCACTCCTCAGATTGAAAGCTTGTATCACAAAGGCCAAGCTTTGGAGTGACTCAGTGGATGCTCAAGAAATTGTTTGTGAATTCCTGAAGCCTAACAAGAGCATTCACTGTACACATCCAGAAGTGTTGGTAAGGCAGGTGCTGCTAATGCTTGCCAATGAAAGAGCCGTGAGGGCAGAGAGAGAAGAACCTTCAAAAAACCAGAGGGATGCTCTGGGCCTGTCACTTGAAAAGAGGCCCTGTCATTGTGCAGTTATATAAGCTTTTAATTTTCCCTTCTCTCGCGGTTTGCTTCAGTTATCTATGATAGTTTAGTCAAGTCTAATAGAAGTTCAAAGTGGTCTTGTATGGGATGTTACACATTAAACAGTCAAGACCATGATAGGGAAGAATATTAGGCACACTGTTTTGCCAACTACTCACCCCAAATACTCCTTGTGGCAAAGAACAACATTAGTCAGGGGTGGCAGCAGCCTCAGGAGATGTTGGAGATACACAGCCAGAGCATGGCAGGATGAGGGATTTTGTTTGTTTGTTTGTTTGTTTTTATGAAGAAATATGGTTTTAGGAGAACTGTTCTTTAAGGGTCTTTAGCTCTATTTATACCGAACTTATATATGAAATGATTTGGCAAAGCTTGTGTGAACTACCACAGCTTCTGTCCTACCCTTGAGGGCTCCAGGAACAGGTGTATCAGCAGAAAGATGCCGCCTGGTGCTAAAGGACTTCAATGGGCATTTGTAGCTGGTTGTTTACCATAGAATCCCCTGCTGCCTTTCCTCAGGGGGAGCTCAGGCACAGGTGTGCTCAGCAGGTGGGATCTGTAGCGTTGGTGGCAGAGCCTCCTGCTTATGTAGAATTTAGACCAGGAGGCCAAATTTCTCTAGCTAAGGGAGTGAGTCAAAAGAGAGAGAGAGAGAAAAAAAAAAAGATGGTTAAGGACTCAGCCCTAAAGTAGACATTCACACCAGTCCTCCCAAGATTCAGCAAATGTCCCAAAAGAAAGGGTAGGAAGAATGGAAGGGCAGGAAATTAGAATGCAGGGCTGCAGAGAGCCCATCTCTAGAGTCCACAGAACTAGTATAATTAGTGATCTACAACTAGGTTTCTTCGATGAACCCACACAAGGCTGGCCTTATCAAGAATTATTCATGGAAAGGAGGGTCTCCCAAGGCCCAACCTTTTACCTCCAGGCTGTTGGCTACTGAGAGATTCTGGGAAAAGGGAAATCTTGGTCCATTTTTGAGTATTCACTGCTGAGCCCACCAGGCTTCTGCCAAGAGCGCCAATGCCATGGTGGCACAGACAGCTCTATTTAAACTCAGTAGGTCAAACATGAAGAGAATAGACATGAACACGAGAGGGGAGGGGTTGTAGGGAGGAGAGGGAATGTATAGAATGGCAGGGGAGATGGGAGAGGATGATGGAAGGACAGTGATCAGCACGCATCTCATGCCTGTGTGAAACTGTCTAAAATCAAAGATGAATTAATAAAAAGGGAAGTGTGTTCAAACATAGGCCTTGAGACCTCCGAGCGAACTGGTTTTATCTAGATGCATTACATTTCACCAGGGCCACTTGCCTGTCGGATAGCTAATTTTCTTAAGTGGCTTGTGAAATGGCAGCAATAAAGAGAGCAACTGGCCGGTTTCCATGAAGTTCCCGAACGCATAAATCTTGATGACCTAATAAACGTATTTGTAGGAAAACGACCCAAGGAAGCATTAGGACGAGTTAGATCGAGTTAGATGCAGTACTAACAGGCTTCTCCATTACATAGATATCAGCAAAACATCATTTCTCATAACATGTATTCATGCATCTCTACTAATATACCCATATGTAATAGAATATTCTAAAAGAAAGATCTTTATAGTTTAGCACACTTAATTGCAGGTTGTCATACCCCCACCCCCACCCCAATACCATTTCCTGCATTTTAAAGGGTGACTATGATTTATTTCCCTTTGGGATTGGGTCTGGCAATTTACAATGCCTGCCGTGGCATAAAGTTCATCACCTAGAACATGGCCTCCTGTAGTTTCACATTTCTTTTAAACTTAAAAAAAAAAAAAAAAACGATGTTTTTCAAAGCTATAAACCCACTCCAAACATGAAGTCAGACTTGATCTTTGCAGTTGGGATTTGATCTGGCTTAAAGAGATACCAGTCTGTGCTTTAGTACCCTGTGAGAGCTGTGAAGTAGATGAAAGGGACCAGGAGGTAGAGTCAACCTTACCTGATGCCACCACCCTGACCTCTGATGGGTTAGAAATGTGTGGTGTGTCCAGTTGATACAAAGTGCAGGGACATGGCTGGTACTAGAGGCTGCCAGGTGGTCCTTCCCAATGGGTATTCATCATGCCCATGGGTGGCCTTTAATCCTGAAGGGAAGCCCACTGTTTCCTGCTCACCGTCCAACAGCTTTGCTGTGCGTTTGTTAGTGGCTTCTCCAGGTCCTCAAGGCAGAACCCTCTCATGTTGATCACTTACAGACAGTCAGCAAGGGACAGCAGAACCTTGCCCCACACTCATTCATTCTATGAAGGTCCCGCAAAGCTGGCTGAGTCGACAAATCTCACTCCTGGTGCCCACCTGTCCCAGGAAGTCCAGAAAGCAGTCACCCTGGGTTTCATAATGTAAGAGTAGCATAACCTTACTGGGAGATGCCAGAGAACACCGTCCTGCAATGAACTGGGAAAGAATGCCCCAGCTGTCCTGCCCATCTGCCCTCATCTCAGGGCCCTTTCTTCTCATCGTAGTCTTCTGTGCTCTCGGGGTCAAAAGAGAGATCCGAGTCTATCCAAGGACACCCTGAGAACATCCTGTCCTAACCCTGCTTCAGCCCTCTCTGGCCCTCAGAAAGTGCCATGTAGTGGATAGGCCCAGCACGAACCCCCAATATAGACTTGGTCATGGCATGAAAACAGAGGGTAACGGTTTGGCAGTATCAATCAAGAAAATAACTTTTCGCTCCTATCCTACTAGATCGTCACCATTTCAGAAGCTTGCGCAAGATAAAGTCCTGACTAGAGTCTTTTGATGCATTCCATTGTAATTTATTGTGTTTACAGAGCATAGAAATACCTCCCATTAACCCATGACCTCCTGATATATGACCACAAGTGTCAGCATTGCCCGGCTTGTTAATTTGCTCTGCTGTCCACTGCGGCAGGGACGCTCATGAGAAAAGTTGTTTATTATTCTGCATTTCCGCTCAATTGACAAAACAGGGGTGACTTCGCACTATTGAAGAACCTGGTAAGGCAGTGGGCCTTACAGAACGAGCTGGGGCTGAGTGTCACGGGCCCCTATAATTATGACATTTCCTACTTGTAAACATTCCCCTAGAGTTATGGATATTGTTCCCATCTTTGAACAGGTGAGAAAAAAAAAAAAAAGGAACTGTGTATGAAATCAAAAGTTCTTCTTCCTCCAATGTGGGGGATTATTCTAGGTTATTAAACTTGTCATGAATATATAATTTATTCTAGAAACATCTTCCTTCCTTGCTCTCTCCAACGAGATACATTTTTTTCCCCCAATAAACTCAATGCACTTGGAAAAGCACCCAGATG
>NC_034610.1:7217919-7224440 GCF_900095145.1 Mus pahari
CATGCTGGTGTGGTATGCTGGGATGTACTCTGAGGCCTTCACTGTTTCTAGCTGCACATTTTCTAATCTTCTGGTGTATGATGTGTTGCATTTATTATGTGAGTGGGGGCATGTACATGTCATCCATGCGAGTTGTGGTCAGAGGACAACTTTGGGCATCAGTTCTTGCCCTTCATTTGAGACAGGGTCTTATAACTGCCCCTCTGCACACCTCAGGCTTGCTGGCCTGAAGTTTCTTCCCACCTCCCTGCTCCCATCAGGAGCACTAACAGGGTTTACTGATGTGTGCTGCCCCCGAGCCAGCCTTACCCCCTCCAACCCTGTACTAGCATTACCGGGCTGGGATTCTCACTCAGGTTCTCAAACACCTGTTTCAAGTGCTTTACCCTCCAAGCCACCTCCCAACGTGTGCCTGTTGGAGATATTTAAAACTGTCGGCCATTTCAGGGTTCAGATGTTGACATTGACATTGACATTTCCTTGACTTACAGGCAAGGAGTAATTATTCTTGTCTTGGTTAATGTGGGCATCATTTCCAAAAAGCACACGTGGGAATGGCAAAGTGCAGAAGCTGTGGCCACAGGTCTGCAGGTATATAGTGCCATCTCTGAACACGGGGAATGTTATTGTTTATTAATACATTTGATGCAGTATTGCCCCTGAACAACATGCAAACAGTGGGGCAAGATGGTTAGCCAACTCTGCAGTGCAGGAGCACCCTACAGAAGTGAACTATAGATACTTACTGTTAATTATTTTATTCTTGGTCCACTTAGATCTTTCAGCCCTTGGGGAGCATTGAGAAATAATTGGCTGGGCAGTGGTGGCACATACCTTTAATCCCAGTACTTGGGAGGCAGAGGCAGGTGGATTTCTGAGTTCGAGGCCAACTTGGTCTAGAGAGTGAATTCCAGGACAACAGGGCTATACAGAGAAACCCTGGCCCAAAAAACCAAAAAAGACAAAAAAAAAGAAAGAAAGGAAGGAAGGGAGGGAGGGAGGGAGGGAGGGAAAGAAAGAAACAAAGAAATAAAGAAACAAAGAAAGAAAGAGAGGCTTGACTGAGTGAATGCAAATGAAGTGGCTTGTCATGTTTTGAAGAAGTGAAAAAAATGTTTTGAAAGTGAATATAGTCTGGAAATTTAAAAAAAAAATTAACACCTTAAATAACTTAAAAAATTAGTAGTTTGGAAGATTAGATTTAACCAAAAAGATGCCTGATGTTTTTGTTGCGGTTTGTAGAATTTCATAATCTGCATTGAAATGTTCTTTGCGGCAATTGCCCATCACTATTCGTTTTCAAGTAAACCCTATGTTGATGAAGCAGAGAAAGGCTCCTGCTTTGATTCCTTCCTTGCTATGTTTGATGTGTCCGACATCAGAGATGATATATCCGAACAAGTAAGGCGTGTCGGTAAGTAACAGGCTGAGTGTGTACGTACATGTGGGGACCCCAGATGAACCTCAGGAGCTGTTCCGATTGGGTTTTGGAACAGAGTCACTATCCTGGAGCTCACAGATTTCAGCTAAGGTGATTGGCCAGGGAGCCCCAGAGACCCTCCTTTGTCTCACTGCAAGCACCATACAAAACCATGNCCAGCTTTTTATCCGTGCTGAGGATGAAACTCAGTAGNNTCATGTCTGTGTGGCCTGCAGTTTACAGATTTCTCCTCAGCTCAAATATGTGGGTTATTATATTTCTCCTGCCATGGCCATTCNGNAGTTCTTTAAGAGATAAGAACATATTTAAAGCAGTACCATGATGTAGGCTCTTCAAATTCAAAGAGATAAATGGGGTTGGGGGAGCTATTTTTAGAACCATGTGTTTAAAATGGTAAAAATAACTTTTGGTTAATAAGTTTCTATTGTCTTAAAGGGAGGACAATGANNGGNTACCAAAAANNNAAATGTTTTNCTGGAGACCCCAGTCATACAGAACACTCANGCTTACNTTCNTCCTCTTCACAAGNTATGACTTCTGNCTCTTCAAAGGTACCCTCTCCAGTGGGCCTGTACCAAGGATTTGGATACACCATTTTATCACAGAGGCCAATTTCAATCATGAATGACATCCCAGAAGAGCAACAGAAGCATNTGAATTCAGAACAAATTATAATAAACATCCCAGAAGAAGAACTTCTTGACACAGGCAAAGATATCAGGATTGACATAGAGTCCACAGAACTAGTACAATTAGTCATCTACAACTAGGTTTCTTCCACGAACCCACACAAGGCTGGCATTACCAAGAATTATTCATGGAAAGGAGGGTCTCCCAAGGCCTAACCTTTTACCTCCAGGCTATTGGCTACTGAGAGATTCTGGGAAAAGGGAAATCTTGGTCCTTTTTTGAGTATTCACTGCTGAGCCCACCAGGCTTCTGCCAAGAGTGCCAATGCCATGGTGGCACAGACAGCTCTAGTTAAACTCAGTAGGTCAAACATGAAGAGAATAGACATGAACACGAGAGGGGAGGGGTTGTAGTGAGGAGAGGCAATGTATAGAATGGCAGGGGAGATGGGAGAGGATGATGGAAAGACAGTGATCAGCACGCATCTCATGCCTGTGTGAAACTGTCTAAAATCAAAGATGAATTAATAAAAAGGGAAGTGTGTTCAAACATAGGCCCTGAGACCTGTGACCGAACTGGTTTTATCTAGATGCATTACATTTCACCAGGGCCACTTGCCTGTCAGATAGCTAATTGTCTTGTGGCTTGTGAAATGGCAGCAATAAAGAGAGCAACTGGCCAGTTTCCATGAAGTACCCGAACGCATAAATCTTGATGACCTAATAAACGTATTTGTAGGAAAACGACCTAAGGAAGCATTAGGACGAGTTAGATGCAGTACTAACAGGCTTCTCCGTTACATAGATGTCAGCAAAACATCATTTCTCATAACGTGTATTCATGCACCTCTACTAATATACCCATACGTAATAGAATATTCTAAAAGAAAGATCTTTATAGTTTAGCACACTTAATTGCAGGTTGTCATCCCCCCACCCCCACCCCACCACCATTTCCTGCATTTTCAAGGGTGACTATGATTTATTTCCCTTCGGGATTGGGTCTGGCAGTTTACAATGCCTGCCGCGGCATAAAGTTCATCACCTAGAACATGGCCTCCTGTAGTTTCACATTTCTTTTAAACTTAAAAAAAAAAAGATATTTTTCAAAGCTATAAACCCACTCCAAACATGAAGTCAGACTTGATCTTTGCAGTTGGGATTTGATCTGGTTTAAAGAGATACCAGTCTGTGCTTTAGTACCCTGTGAGAGCTGTGAAGTAGATGAAAGGGACCAGAAGGTAGAGTCAACCTTACCTGATGCCACCACCCTGCCCTCTGATAGGTTAGAAATGTGTGGCGTGTCCAGCTGATACAAAGTGCAGGGACATGGCTGGTACTAGAGGCTGCCAGTGGACGTTCATCATGCCCATGGGTGGCCTTTAATCCTGAAGGGAAGCCCACTGTTTCCAGCTCACCATTCAACAGCTCTGCGTTTGTTAGTGGCTTCTCCAGGTCCTCAAGGCAGAACCTCTCGTGTTGATCACTTACAGACAGTCAGCAAGGGACAGCAGAACCTTGCCACACACCCATTCATTCTATGAAGGTCCCGCAAAGCTGGCTGAGTCGACAACATGGTGCCCACCTATTCCAGGAAGTCCAGAAAGCAGTCACCCTGGGTTTCATAATGTAAGAGTAGCATGACCCTACTGGGAGATGCCAGAGAACACTGTCCTGCAATGAACTGGGAAAGAATGCCCCAGCTGTCCTGCCCATCTGCCCTCATCTCAGGGCCCTTTCTTCTCATCGTAGTCTTCTGTGCTCTCGGGGACAAAAGAGATCTGAGTCTATCAAGGACACCCTGAAAACATCCTGTCCTAACCCTGCTTCAGCCCTCTCTGGCCCTCAGAAAGTGCCATGTAGTGGATAGGCCCAGCACGAACCCCCAATATAGACTTGGCCATGGCATGAAAACAGAGGGTAACAGTTTGGCAGTATCAATCAAGAAAATACCTTTTTGCTCCTATCCTACTAGATCGTCACCATTTCAGAAGCTTGAGCAAGATAAAGTCCTGAGTAGAGTCTTTTGATGCATTCCATTGTAATTTATTGTGTTTACAGAGCATAGAAATACCTTCCATTAACCCATGACCTCCTGATATACGATCACAAATGTCAGCATTGCCCGGCTTGTTAACTTGCTCTGCTGTCCGCTGCAGCAGGGACACTCATGAGAAAAGTTGTTTATTATTCTGCATTTCCGTTCAATTGACAAAACAGGGGTGCCTTCCCACTATTATCTATAAAGCTGGGAAGAGCCTGATAAGGCAGTGGGCCTTGCAGAACGAGCTGGGACTGATTGTCATGGGCCCCTATAATTATGACATTTCCTACTTCTAAACATTTCCTGTAGAGTTATGGATATTGTTCCCATCTTTGAACAGGTGAGAAAAAAAAGGAACTGTGTATGAAATCAAAAACTCTTCTTCCTCCAATGTGGGGGATTATTGTAGGTTATTAAACTTGTCATAAATATATAACTTATTCTAGAAACATCTTCCTTCCTTGCTCTCTCCAATGAGATACATTTTTTCCCCCAATAAACTCAATGCACTTGGAAAAGCACCCAGAAGAAGCATCTATATCCAAGCTAACATTCACAGTTGCCAGAAAATGCATCTCTCCATTGTGGCTACCACCTGATGTTCATCACATAAAACTGGAACAGAAAGTAGAGAAACACAGGAAGCAGTGTGCAGGGAAACCAAGATTGATACTGTGTTCCCTTGGAGAACAGTAGCACCGTCCAGCTGGTGTATGGAAGCATCCCATCAGTGACAAATCAAGGCAGCAGGGAGCCTGAGGAGAAGGCGTGCATTGAGGATGGGCTACTGTTTCTCTCCTTTCTGCCCTTGACTGGAACCTAGTGTTGTCTTCCAGCACCTGCTGGAAGATCTTAGAAAAACCAGTGCTTGTCCATGCCACAGTGTTAACTTCGGATTTAGTCACCAGGCTCAAGTCTAGTTCTCTCTTTCCCACAGACAACTGACTGACACCCGTAGATGCCTTCATTTACTGTAGATTGCAAATGCACAGAGACAAACTTCTCTGTTGCATTGTCTGCAGCCAGCACTGGCACAGTGCACACCAAGAAAGAGCCAGGNGGTGTTCTTGCTCTGAGAACTATGAGGCTGATTGGGTCATTACCAGTCTATACTTTACTTACANGTGACCGAGGCAAGACATTAAGGAACTTTCTTACAGGCATTTAGCTGGTGAGTGGTTATGTTAGAACTTATTAAACCCAGACCACAGGCTATATAATCCAAGCTAATTACTTTTTCTGAAGTCGTGTGTATGTGTGTGTGTGTGTGTGTGTGTGTGTGTGTGTGTGTGTAATTTTTATCTTCAAAATGTATCTAATGAAAGAAATACAATGTCTATTTAACAGGTGAGAAAACTGGGCCCCAGGCTCACACATGCTAACAAGCCACTCTGCCAAGTTCATTAATGATGTCAGAAAGCAGCGTGCTTCTATCTCAAAGACANAGTGCTAATTTCTCTTATCATCTATGTTAACCTGAATATTGGACATTATTTTTGCCAGGTTTACAAGCTCTAATTCTAAGAAGGTTCACAGAGCGGGAGGCAAGTAATTGTTCATAGATTATCTAAGGCCTATCTGCCTCGGGGGAGGGCCCTGAAGTTAGGGAAACCCCGTCAGTCATAATGAGTGGTTGACAGGTCTGCTTTTGCACTTGGTGAGGACACTATCTTTCTTTATATTTGCATACGTTTAGTTAACAGAGAAAATTATTTACAATGTGTATTGATATGCAACATAAAATAGGAATGTACTTTATAATGGCTAATANAGCTATTTGGCATACCCATTCTGTAGCTTACTCAGTGTATTCAAGCACACAGTATATTTTACTAGCTGTTTGTTGCTACCACAAAGTACAATAGATTTTTTTTCATTAAAAATTTTAAACATTATTCTTATTTATTTTCTTATTATATTGTATTTGTGTGTGTGTGCGCACACACACAGATTCAGGAGAGGGTGTTGGACCCTCTGGAACTTGAATTACAACAGTTCTGAACTGTCCAACTTGGATTTGAGGAGTCAACTCAGGTCCTCTGGAAGAGCAGGAAATTGCTTTTCTATCTCCCCACTCCTGTACTAGATCTCCTTAAAATCATTTGCTTGTCTGCTGAGGTTTGGGAACGGAAATTCCAGACCACAAAGGGGTATTGCATTATCCCAGTGAGAAAGGCCACTAGCAAAAAGAAGAAGAGAGGAAGGAGAAGGTGAAGGACTAGAAGAAGGAGGAAGAAAAGAAGAAGGAGAAGGGGGAGGAGGAGGAAGAAGAGGAAGATGAGGAGGGGGAGGAGAAGGAGAAGAAGAAGAAGAAGAAGAAAAGAAGAAGAAGAAGAAGAAGAAGAAGAAGAAGAAGAAGAAGAAGAAGAAGAAGAAGAAGAAGAAGAAGAAGAAGAAGAAGAAGAAG
>NC_034610.1:7226335-7228174 GCF_900095145.1 Mus pahari
TAGCCTTGGACTTGCTGGCTTTAAACTCATAAATATCTACTGCCCTTGCCTCCTGAGTGCTGGTATTAAAGGCTTACACCATCACAACCTGACCCTCAATTGTATTTTGNGGTAAGCCTTAAATTACCATTTGTAGTTTATTTTCCTATCTTAATAAATCTGTGTTAGAAGATAAATATTAGGGATCTTGGAAAAGGAAGGGGCTGATAGCAGTGTTGAGACACATGAGATGTACTTAGTCATATTCAGCTTTCTATAAATAGAACCAACACAGGAATATAAATCAATGGNTGCTTTCTAGTAGACACAGAACTGAATAAAATAGATCAAGGATACAATGGAGCCACAGCTAAGAATACAATCCACAATAAATGGAATGTGTAACAGAAAAATAGACAATGTTTGAAGTCACGGGCTGGAAAGTGATAATTTNAACAGGACAAGAGAACTAGTATCTGAGATTCAGGCTAGGCAAGAGATAGCTTTGGTTGGTTTTGAGGAAATAAAGGAATGCAAAAGATGTCTAAGCAGAAAGATCATAAACATCCCAGGGTATNTGAGCTTCTGCAAGATGGAGTTTTGTTCAAGACAACTACAAGAAACTTCTTGGGAATTGTTAGCCATTTTGGAGAGTGATCCAACACAAGATATTTAGAATATACCAGTATACTTAATTTTTAAAAGTCTGTGAAATGTCTGATAGAGAAGAAGGCTGTCATAGCCACTTTTTGTTTCTCTTTGGCACGCCCACATGAATGACAGTACAAGATGATGTTTAACATTAAAAATTCAAGGAAGAATAATTCCCAAGGCTCTTATTTGAGGTATGAAATGCTGGAAAGAAACTGAGAGTCCCTTGTAAATCAAAGAAAAAAAGAAAAAGTCCCCAGAAATTATCTTGAGTATGAAGGTATCTTAGGATAATATGTTTGACCACTAGGTGAATATGTACAATAACCTGTATCCATCTCTGGCATGTCTTAAGTCTTCTTTAGTTTTCTTTCTGCCTGGCATGTGGGAGAATGCAGTGAGGGGGTGAGTCTCGGTTACATCCAATCTTCTAAAGACATTCACCGAGACACACAGATGCTGACCCCGTCTGCAGAAGGAAGAAATGAGAATCTAGTGACTGCTAGGAAGGAAGCACTAAACTACAAACTTTAAATGGATGAGCAGTCATGACATCTCACAACAAGATAGCACATCTGCTTACTGCTGTGACGGTGAACATTGATTCTCACCTTGATAGAATCTAAAATAATGGAGGTGACGAACCCCAGACATGTCTGTGAGGGGCTTCTACACTAGGCTTAGTAAGTTAGGAAGACACACTCTGAAGGACTATCACTATCCCAGAGCCCAGACTGAATACAAAGGATGAAGTGACCTGGGTATCAGCATTCATCTCTCTGACTGAAGATGCAGTATGACCAGCTGCCTCACCCTCTTGCCACCCACCTGCCTTCCTAGCCATGTTGGACAAAACTGTCGAACTAAAAGCCAAAAGAAACTTGTTTTTGCCTTGAACTGCTTTAATCATATTGTGTTAGTTAATTTTGTTGGTGGTGTTGTTGCTGGTGTTGCTCAGATACAATATCATGATCAAAAGCAGTGTAAGGAAGGGTTTCTTTTGCCTTATGGTGCCACAGTGATAGTCCCAAACGACGGGCAAGGATGACTACGGGTAGGCATGGCAACAGGAGTAAGATGCTGGTTGACCTTATTTTCATCCACACAGGAAACAGAAAAGGCAGGAAGTGGGAGAGGGTAGTAAGCTCTCATGTCTGCTTCCAGGGGTGCACTTCCTCCAGCCAGGCTGCACTTCCTAGAGGTTTCATA
>NC_034610.1:7228185-7230006 GCF_900095145.1 Mus pahari
TGAGCTTCTGCAAGATGGAGTTTTGTTCAAGACAACTACAAGAAACTTCTTGGGAATTGTTAGCCATTTTGGAGAGTGATCCAACACAAGATATTTAGAATATACCAGTATACTTAATTTTTAAAAGTCTGTGAAATGTCTTATAGAGAAGAAGGCTGTCATAGCCACTCTTTGTTTCTCTTTGATACGCCCACATGAATGACAGTACAGGATGATGTTAAAGTAACATTAAATTCAAGGAAGAATAATTCCCAAGGCTCTTATTTGAGGTATGAAATGCTGGAAAGAAACTAAGAGTCCCTTGTAAATCAAAGAAAAAAAGAAAAAGTCCCCAGAAATCGTCTTGAGTATGAAGGTATCTTAGGATAATGTGTTTGACCACTAGGTGAGTATGGACAATAACCTGTATCCATCTCTGGCATGCCTTAAGTCTTCTTTAGTTTTCTTTCTGCCTGACATGTGGGAGAATGCAGTGAGGGGATGAGTCTCGGTTACATTAAATCTTCTAAAGACATTCACCGAGACACACAGATGCTGACCCCGTCTGCAGAAGGAAGAAACGAGAATCTAGTGACTGCTAGGAAGGAAGCACTAAACTACAAACTTCAAATGGATGAGCAGTCATGACATCTCACGACAAGATAGCACATCTGCTTACTGCTGTGACGGAGAACATTGATTCTCACCTTGATAGAATCTAAAATAATGGAGGTGACGAACCCCAGACATGTCTGTGAGGGGCTTCTACACTAGGCTTAGTACGTTAGGAAGACACACTCTGAAGGACTGTCACTATTCCAGAGCCCAGACTGAATACAAAGGATGAAGTGACCTGGGTATCAGCATTCATCTCTCTGACTGAAGACACAGTATGTCCAGCTGCCTCACCCTCTTGCCACCCACCTGCCTTCCTAGACATGTTGGACAAAACTGTCGAACTAAAAGCCAAAAGAAACTCGTTTTACCTTGAACTGCTTTAATCATATTGTGTTAGTTAATTTTGTTGGTGTTGTTGTTGCTGGTGTTGCTCAGATACAATATCATGATCAAAAGCAGTGTAAGGAAGAGTTTCTTTTGCCTTATGGTGCCACAGTGATAGTCCAAAACGACGGGCAAGGATGACTACGGGTAGGCATGGCAACAGGAGTAAGATGCTGGTTGACCTTATTTTCATCCACNCAGGAAACAGAAAAGGCAGGAAGTGGGAGAGGGTAGTAAGCTCTCATGTCTGCTTCCAGGGGTGCACTTCCTCCAGCCAGGTTGCACTTCCTAGAGGTTTCATAACCCCTTCAAACAGTGCCACCAACTGGGGTTCGAGTGTTCAAATGCATGAGCTTATGGGACCAATTCTTCATACACATGCATTTTGTCAGAGCAATGGAAAAAGAACAAGTAAGACAAATGCCATTGGAATTTGTGTAGAAAAGCACAGGTTTCTTCCAGATGAGGCTACTTAAGAATTTTGCTAGAAAGTTCATATAGAATACTCCTTGTTCATGTCCTTTTGGGTTCTGGATCACACTGGGTATGNATCAAATATCCATTGTGGATTTCTTTGGTATTTCAATATCAACATTCACTACATAGGTNTTCATTCAGCTATGTCAGTACCCAGTTCTCCCAAAGGAACAAAGCGATAAGTGAAGAACTCCTGATTTCCTGGCACAAGTTAAATATTCTCCCTTTGAAACAGAATATAAGTCTAGAGGCTAAATCACTATCTCCGAATCATAATGCAAAAGAGACTGCCTGTTCTTGAAAAGGCAGTTCCTCCTTTTTTTGCAGTTTCTAGTGACTCATCTTTTATTCCAGCTAATCATG
>NC_034610.1:7230017-7232326 GCF_900095145.1 Mus pahari
CCTGGCACAAGTTAAATATTCTCCCTTTGAAACAGAATATAAGTCTAGAGGCTAAATCACTATCTCCGAATCATAATGCAAAAGAGACTGCCTGTTCTTGAAAAGGCAGTTCCTCCTTTTTTTGCAGTTTCTAGTGACTCATCTTTTATTCCAGCTAATCATGNTACAAAGCAAGTCAAAAGAATTCCAGCTCAACATGAATAGCATTATAAACCCAGGCAGGAGTTCAGAGGTTTTTACAAGAGATATCTATAATTATTGCTTAGGCTGCCAACAGCACAATAGAAGCCATAGCCCCAAAGAGCAGGCATAAAATTCCTATTAGCCTTATGGAATATACACAGACTCAATTCTAAAATTCAATTAATTCAAGGTTAAANCCACATCCCTGTTTGAGGAAATAGCAGTGTGAGGATTTTCATTATTTCTGTACTTCATTGAGCAATATATTGAACTATTAAGTGCTATACTTAGTACTATATGAGNAAACCTTTGAAGGGGCAGAAAAGTGTAGTATTTTTGTTAAAGCTTGTATCACGTCTAACAATAGAACTATTAAAGGTAAAATATTAAATCATGTTGGAATGTTCAAAGAAGAAAATAAGAAATAAATCACTTCAAATTCTNTCTCCAGAAGTAGCTACTATGGACTGCTGTGCAGTCGAACATAATGGNTGCATTCTTGTCTGATTTCAGTGCATGGGAAAATAACATGCTATGAATTTTTACTATGAGACAGAAAAAGAGAGGGAGGGAAGAAAGGGAGAGAGAGGGGGAGAATTTATTTCCTATTTTTATTTACAATTTAGTCTTATTATCAAATCTCTTTTATGAGTTTTGTATTTTAAGTTATTTTCAGGTATCATCTCACATTTTCATTTTATTTTTTCTGTCTTGTCTGTCTGTCAGGCTATCATCTATCTATCATCTATCCATCTGTCCTTATAATCTATCTATTATCTATCTACCTCTCCATCTATTCATCTATCCATCCATCCATCCATCCATCCATCCATCCTTCCATCCATCTGTCTATCTAATATTATTTATTGATAGGAGATCTACTGTAATGCAGCTCAGCCTAGCCTGGAACTCATTATGCATTAGAGAACACCTTGACTCGAGGCCATCTTTTCCTATGTCCCGAGTTCTGAGATTGCAAGTGTGGACCTGATTCAGTTTGTATATTGCTGGGGGTCAGACACAGGGTGTCCTGCACACTGGGTAGACAGCTACCATCTGCATTTTAGTCCTGCTATGACCACTTACAGTGGAAGATCTCATGTGTGCGTGCTGGATGCAGAAGAGCATGTAACCTGTTGATACATGTCGTTTCCTGTTGTGATAGGAGCAGTGGCAACCCGCACTATTAGCAGTCTTAGGACAGAGGGGAGAGTACCGCTAGCTATAGTCCGTGCATTGCAGGGTCACTTTCTAGCATTGTCTCTGGGATATAACTGCTTCACTTGCAAGTTTTCATCCTCTCTTCTTCCAACTTCCTGTCTATATCTATTGAACATCAAAACAATTTTTTTGAGAATTTTGTGCAATGATAATTTTTACTTCTATCTCCTGACTGCTCCAAGGTCCTCCTTCTGCCAGACGCCTTTATATCTAATGTAATATACTCATTCTTACAGTGTTTCTGTTTGTTTGTTTGTTTGAAGCCAGGGAGTCCTGTTCGCATTGGCTGACTGCTCCTGAGAATGGGACCTGCTCTAGAGTGTTGTCAAGCCACTGGGTGTCACTCCATTGAAGAAAACTCACATTCCTTCCCAGAAAGCATCAAATGCAAATAGTTCCTGAGCCAGGAGCCAAGAGTGGGATGTAGTGTTCAGTTCCACTTTTACATGGCAACATTTTGTGCAGCTTAAGCTTGTTCAGGTCTTGTGCGTGCTGTCACCATTTCTGTGAGTTCAAATATACATCTACTCTGATATGACAGGAAAACAGCATTTTCTTGAAGTCATCACCACCTCTGGCTCTTACATTATTTTAACTTCCTCCTCTGCATTAGGTCCCTGAACCCTGAGGGAAAAGTGTGATAATAAATATCCCATCCATCGAAGGGCCAACACTCCCAAGTCTCTCACTGAGTGCATGCTGTCCAATTGTGGGTCTCTGTGTTAACTGACATCTACTACAAGAAGCAGCTTCTCTGATGAGAGTTAAGGAATGTGCTAATCTATGAGTATAGCAATAATTTGTTAGCAGTCATTTTATAGCTATTTCTATTTAGCAGAATATTGGTAGTAGGTTTTCCTTCAGGGTTCATGATCTATCTAACTGCAGGTTCTTGACCTCATTAG
>NC_034610.1:7232337-7234726 GCF_900095145.1 Mus pahari
TTTTAAGTTATTTTCAGGTATCATCTCACATTTTCATTTTATTTTTTCTGTCTTGTCTGTCTGTCAGGCTATCATCTATCCATCTGTCCTTATGATCTATCTATTATCTATCTACCTCTCCATCTATTCATCCATCCATCCATCCATCCTTCCATCCATCCATCCATCCTTCCATCCATCTGTCTATCTAATATTATTTATTGATAGAAGATCTACTGTAATGCAGCTCAGCCTAGCCTGGAACTCATTATGCATTAGAGAACACCTTGACTCTAGACCATCTTTTCCTATGTCCCGAGTTCTGAGATTGCAAGTGTGGACCTGATTCAGTTTGTATACTGCTGGGGGTCAGACACAGGGTGTCCTGCACACTAGGTAGACAGCTACCATCTGCATTTTAGTCCTGCTATGACCACTTACAGTGGAAGATCTCTTGTGTGAGTGCTGGATGCAGTAAAGCATGTAACCTGTTGATACATGTCGTTTCCTGTTCTGATAGGAGCAGTGGCAACCCGCACTATTAGCAGTCTTAGGACAGAGGAGAGAGTACTGCTAGCTATAGTCCGTGCATTGCAGGGTCACTTTCTAGCATTGTCTCTGGGATATAACTGCTTCACTTGCAAGTTCTCATCCTCTCTTCTTCCAACTCCCTCTGTCTATATCTATTGAACATCAAAACATTGTTTTTTTGAGAATTTTGTGCAATGATAATTTTTACTTCTATCTCCTGGCTCCTCTAAGGTCCTCCTACCCCCAGACGCCTATATATCTAACTTAATATACTCATTCTTATGGTGTTTCTGTTTGTTTGTTTGAAGCCAGGGAGTCCAGTTTGCATTGGCTGACTGCTCCTGAGCATGGGACCTGCTCTAAAGTGTTGTCAAGCCACCAGGTGTCACTCCATTGAAGAAAACTCACATTCCTTCCCAGCAAGCATCAAATGCAAATAGTTCCTGAGCCAAGAGCCAAGAGTGGGATGAAGTGTTCAGTTCCACTTTCACATGGCAACATTTTGTGCAGCTTAAGCTTGTTCAGGTCTTGTGCGTGCTGTCACCATTTCTGTGAGTTCAAATGTACATCTACTCTGATATGACAGGAAAACAGCATTTTCTTGAAGCCATCACCACCTCTGGCTCTTACATTATTTTAACTTCCTCTTCTGCATTAGGTTCCTGAACCCTGAAGGAGAAGTGTGATAATAAATATCCCATCCATCGAAGGGCCAACACTCCCAAGTCTCTCACTTAGTGCATGCTGTCCAATTGTGGGTCTCTGTGTTAACTGACATCTACTACAAGAAGCAGTTTCTCTGACGAGAGTTAAGGAATGTGCTAATCTATGAGTATAGTAATAATTTGTTAGCAGTCATTTTATAGCTATTTCTATTTAGCAGAATATTTTCCTTCAGGGTTCATGATCTATCTAACTGCAGGTTCTTGACCTCATTAGTACTGCCAGGTACTGTTCCCATCTCAGAGTGGGCCTTAAATACATTGTTTAAGTGGCTGGTTGCTCCCATAGCATTTGTGTTACTGTTGTACAACACACCAGACACTGTAAGATGAATTAGTCATGAAGCAGGACAGATCTGTGCCTTGTTCTCAAGGAGCATGAAAAGGAAGAAAAAAAAAAAACCAAGCAAACAAAAATAGTGTAAGAAGACATCATAACTAATAAACAAATTGCCAGTGATGAGATTCGAGATTTTGAGGTAGTAGGATGAAAGCTGGGAAGAAGACAGGGACAGTAGGGAGAAAACAAGGACAGCAGGGGTGGGTTATAGCCTTTCCTCAACTGTGGGCNATAGGGCTGCTTCAGTGGGCCTGTGTTAGGGATTTGTTGACAAGCAGAGGGAAGACACAGTTCTGTTCCACACAGTGGAAAATCTGATCTTATCTTACTGAGATGAGAAGACACAGCACATCACTATGCATGTTACAGTGCGAGCAATTGCATATTGGATGGCCTGCATAGACACTGCTGNCCCTGCCTATTGGAGGACAGTAGGTTGTTGTGTCTACTAAGATTTGCTGCTTTGGCTATAGGCAGTTAGAGACCATCCCTCTCTGGATGTCCCTTTTGGGCNTTGTGTGATGCACATCTGTGGGGCATTGGGCTATGTACAGACAGCCTGATTTCCAGTCGAGGCTAGATCTTGAACCCCACCTACANGGGACTGTAGGCGTTCAACCATGTCTCCTGGACTCCTGGCTCTTGTTGAAGTTACCGCCCCCACAGCCCCCACAGGAGAAGTGTGTGGCTAGTAGTCATAGCTTCTGACCTTCAGGCTAGACGCCTCCCAGTTACCTAGCAACAGTAAAGATAACCTCCCACCATAAGAGGGGCTACTTAACCCCACCTTACTCCACTTACTCTTCTTCCTCGCCTC
>NC_034610.1:7235816-7238893 GCF_900095145.1 Mus pahari
ATAAAAGCTATTCAAATACACTGTTGAGAATTAGAAAATAAAGACAAGAAAGATGGCTAAATAAATGTCATATTTCTGCCACATAGAAATTACCAATGTTAATGCATTATATATATTATAAGCATGGATGCATTTATTTTCTCTCACCATCTCCTNTTATATTTTCTATGGCTATAACTAAATGCTGCAGACAGAGAAATTCATTAAAGAATCCAGTTTATACTTTTCGTGATTCAGAAGCCCAAGGTCAGCGGCCTATATTTGGTAAAGGCCTCCTTGTTGGTGGGGAATCCCTGAAGAGTCCTGAGGTTGTGCTGTGTCGTGGAAAACACAGATAATATATTGAGGCAAACTATTGATTATGACAGTCCCACTGCTAGGATAAACCCAGGCTTAGAACCACATTGATGAAAAATATTAACGACTGATAAATCCATTCCTTTCTTGGAGATTCCATATGTTCTTGGTTCTTGGTACCTCACCATGGAGATTTGAATGTAATTAGTTTCTAATCAACTAGAAAAACAACAGGGAGGCATGACAAATTCCTGTAAGATTCTTCTCTTATATGTGCTTCCCCATGGCAAATGTATCCATGGACAATGAACAAATTAAACTATTAGTTCTTGTCATCTCCATGTAAGCTGATAGAACTTGATGGCCACAGAGCACATTTTATCCTTTCCCATCATTGCCAGGCTTTTTCCTGCATCCTCTCTGTGTTTCCTGAGTTATATCTGCTTCACAAGGCAACCGCAGGCTTCCCCATGTCTCAGTTGTGCTGTTTTCATTGCTGTGAAAACTGGGACGGTGTTTCCAACGTTTCCAGGCAGATCTTTATTTTCAGAATCACAGGGCAATTTATCAGGTCCTTGTATGTATATCAGCAGGTTCCCTGGTTCATTGTTTTGATGTCTTGTGGTCATCAGCCTAAGAAAAAAACAGGTCTTAATGGTTAAGAACAAAGATAGAAACACACGAACCAATCAAATGTCAAGAGAGCTCTGTTGACTCTAGGGTGCTTCATCAAATGAAGGATCAGCTCCATCCACTCAGCTCTTCATCTTGCATTATGAGTACAATGACTAGAGAGAGNCAAGGCAAGGGGTAGAAGCAATTGGCAGATGATAGTGAACAATGTTTCCACTGGAATCACTAAACTTAACCCAGGGCAAGGGGCCTCCAAGAAGAAAGCAACATCCCACATCCATGCCTTGCTTCCTCACTTAATGAATGGCGAGGCCACCCGTGGTCAGCATCAGATGCAGTTTAAGAAAAATGACGCATTTTTCTCTCTTGACAAAGGCTGGGAGTGATGGTACAGGGTCAGGCTGTTAAATATCTCAGAAGAGTGAGTGCAAGGCTCTTCACTGTAAAGAACTGCACTCACTGCAGACAAGTGCCAGTTCTTAAGCACCACAGTCAGGAGGGGTGTGAGACAAGAGCTACCGAAGGATGACACGTCTTTATTTGAAGACAGGCTGTTTAGAAGCCATGAGATATGGCCTCCATATCTCTGTAGGAGCTTTTCAAAACACCTTGGAATGCAGATGCTGTTCAAAGAGAGAAAGGGTTTCTCTTCAGGAGGCTCCTTTGAAAGCTTAGGAGTAGAAAGTCATTCAGGAGGCTAGGTGCTCATTGACATTGGGTCAGAGCCCAACTTGCTGCTCTTCCATAGTATAAAAAACTCTGGATAGTTATCAGACAGGAGTGCCCAAAGCACATGCGTGCTGTTCCTAAGATCAGGGTTTTCATGTGTAAAACTCCCATTGGCCAAGCCTTCAGTGTCATCTGTTAAGTTACGCATGGTTCATAACATTAGAAAACATTCTAACAGGAGCATATGCAGGAGAGCTATCTCTAGAGAGGTTATTCAGGGTCTCCTGCTGTTTGTTACCAAGCCTAACACTGAAGAGAGCTAAAATAATGGCTCATTCTTTTTGATCTTCAAAAGTGTGAGGGTGTGTGTGTGTGTGTGTGTACGTGTGTGTGCATGTATATGTATGTGTGTGTGTGTACTTGTGCTTTTTAAGTTCAAGTAGTGATTTCATTATTCTATAATGAAAACAATCTTCTAAACCAAAAGAAGAAATTAAAAAGCCCATTTAGAAAATAATTAAGGCCTGGTTTCTGGCCTCGCTCATGCAGTTCAGAAACTGGAAGCTGATGGTGTTCTCTGTCTTCTGGCACTGAAGAGACACTTCTCATTAGACTTCCACTCAATGAGACCCAAAAGGCGGATTCTGCTTCCCAGAGATCATTGCAAGATTCAGGCCTCTGAAATAGACTCCTGTCTTGAAGCTAAGTTGAGCTAGGTGACAGCTGTTAGTTGTAGGGGACAGCAGGACTGACAAGAGGCTGCTTCTGGGCTGACGTCATCAAAGAGGGTCACCATCCCTCTGGAATGCTTCCTCTGGGAGTCTGGAAACCACACTTCTGAGAAGCAGAGAACTCCCTGAGGAAACTCAGCACTACAGAGAGGCAGATAGTTTCCAAGTAGTGGGGTGTNTCTCAAATAATGCTGTGTATTATTCACAATGGTAAGAAATGTATGGATTCATTTCCATAAATGGAGTATCTATGTGTTATACATTTTAGATTAAAAAAAAAAAGACTACATGGGAGGATATCTGTTGCCAGTATATGGTACTTGATGTAATCTTATCACCTAGGAGGTTGAGGCAGGGGGATTTCACTATTCAGGACAGNTTGAGCCATATAACAATCTCCCAATCAGGTTCTTCTATGTAATAAGATCCTGTCTAAAAACAAACCAAAACAAATCAGTCTAACAATAGGATGTGTAAACCATGTCTGATTTCATTTTTTTATAAAGAAATGCTAGGTAGATACAGAGATGAGAGAGTTATATCAGGATATTTGAATTTATCATCAGCAAATGAATCTAACAGTTATAAGAAAACACATCAGAAGATCAACGTTTATTGAATCTAAGGCACAGAATAGTAAATGTTCTTTTTCTTCAATATCTCCCTCACTTGGGTTTTCTAGTTTCTCTTCCAAATAGCAAAAGCTATTTAAAGTAAAAGTCATGAAATCACATAATTCAACATATA
>NC_034610.1:7238904-7240774 GCF_900095145.1 Mus pahari
AGATGGCTAAATAAATGTCATATTTCTGCCACATAGAAATTACCAATATTAATGCATTATATATATTATAAGCATGGATGCATTTATTTTCTCTCACCATCTCCTNTTATATTTTCTATGGCTATAACTAAATGCTGCAGACAGAGAAATTCATTAATTCAGTTTATACTTTTCGTAATTCAGAAGCCCAAGGTCAGCGGCCTATATTTGGTAAAGGCCTCCTTGTTGGTGGGGAATCCCTGAAGAGTCCTGAGGTTGTGCTATGTCATGGAAAACACAGATAATATATTGAGGCAAACTATTGATTATGACAGTCCCACTGCCAGTATAAACACAGGCTTAGAACCACATTGATGAAAAATATTAATGACAGATAAATCCATTCCTTTCTTGGAGATTCCATATGTTCTTGGTTCTTGGCACCTCACCATGGAGATTTGAATGTAATTAGTTTCTAATCACCTAGAAAAACAACAGGGAGGCATGACAAATTCCTGTAAGATTCTTCTATGTGCCTCCCCCATGGCAAATGTATCCATGGACAATGAACAAATTAAACTCTTAGTTCTTGTCATCTCCATGTAAGCTGATAGAACTTGATGGCCATGGAGCACATTTTATCTTTTCCCATCATTGCCAGGCTTTTTTCTGCATCCTCTCTGTGTTTCCTGAGTTATATCTGCTTCACAAGGCAACCGCAGGCTTCCCCATGTCTCAGTTGTGCTGTTTTCATTGCTGTGAAAATCGGGATGGTATTTCCAACGTTCCCAGGCAGATCTTTATTTTCAGAATCACAGGGCAATTTATCAGATCCTCGTATGTATATCAGCAGGTGCCCTGGTTCATTGTTTTGATGTCTTGTGGTCATCAGCCTAAGAAAAAAAAACAGGTCTTAATGGTTAAGAACAAAGACAGAAACACACAAACCAATCAAATGTCAAGAGAGCTCTGTTGACTCTAGGGTGCTTCATCAAATGAAGGATCAGCTCCATCCACTCAGCTCTTCATCTTGCATTATGAGTACAATGACTAGAGAGAGNCAAGGCAAGGGGTAGAAGCAATTGGCAGATGATAGTGAACAATGTTTCCACTGGAATCATTAAACTTAACCCAGGGCAAGGGGCCTCCAAGAAGGAAGCAACATTCCACATCCATGCCTTGCTTCCTCACATAATGAATGGCGAGGCCACCTGTGGTCAGCATCAGACGCAGTTTAAGAAAAATGACGCATTTTTTTTCTCTTGACAAAGGCTGGGAGTGATGGTACAGGGTCAGGCTGTTAAATATCTCAGAAGAGTGAGTGCAAGGCTCTTCACTGTAAAGAACTGCACTCACTGCAGACAAGTGCCAGTTCTTAAGTAACACAGTCAGGAGGGGTGTGAGACAAGAGCTACCGAAGAATGACACGTCTTTATTTGAAGACAGGCTGTTTAGAAGCCATGAGATATGGCCTCCATATCTCTGTAGGAGCTTTTCAAAACACCTTGGGATGCAGATGTTGTTCAAAGAGAGAAAGAGTTTCTCTTCAGGAGGCTCCTTTGAAAGCTTAGGAGTAGAAAGTCATTCAGGAGGCTAGGTGCTCATTGACATTGGGTCAGAGCCCAACTTGCTCCTCTTCCATAGTATAAAAAACTCTGGATAGTTATCAGACAGGAGTGCCCAAAGCACATGCGTGTTGTTCCTAAGATCAGGGTTTTCATGTGTAAAACTCCCATTGGCCAAGCCTTCAGTGTCATCTGTTAAGTTACGCATGGTTCATAACATTAGAAAACATTCTGACAGGAGCATATGCAGGAGAGCTATCTCTAGAGAGGTTATTCAGTGTCTCCTGCTGTTTGTCACCAAGCCTAACACTGAAGAGAGCTAAAAT
>NC_034610.1:7241784-7246496 GCF_900095145.1 Mus pahari
AAGAAAACACATCAGAAGATCAACGTTTATTGAATCTAAGGCACAGAATAGTAAATGTTCTTTTTCTTCAATATCTCCCTCACTTGGGTTTTCTAGTTTCTCTTCCAAATAGCAAAAGCTATTTAAAGTAAAAGTCATGGAATCACGTAATTCAACCTTCAGTTCAGTACTGCTCATCACAGGGTGCAGTCATTCATGGTCTCCGAGAAGCCTAGTTCTCTAGCATGACTCGACTCTGCGGATGCCCTCAGGATGGGTGCTCTGTGCTCTCTGACATTACAAGTGCCCTTTGCAGCTGGCAGTGTGGCAGTATAGAATCCACTGCACTGCTAACCTGAACAAGGTCTAGATGTGATTCGCCAACTTTCCCCTTACCCGGGAGGCCTCTCTTCTCATTTGCTTGAGATCTTAGCCATGACTGCTCAGAATAGCAGTGCTAGGGAACCCATTTTACGGAGATTTCAGAAAACCATTTCTATACATGGAGTTACTTCACAACCCCCAAGTTCCCTGGCATTCACAGACAGATGCATTAGTTTGTGCGGTTCTCAAGAAAAATGCCAGTCTTCCTATTGTGCAGTAAGTGACAGAAAAAAATCAACTTAAATGGAAGGAAGATTATTCTGGCTCATGCTTCCGTGGTTTCAGGACACAGTTGATCTATTCTGTCCTGTTGGGTCATTGGTGGCGAGGGACATCATGGGAACAGAACATGATGGAGGAGGCTTACAGCTCGCTCTCAGGGTGGCTTGGGAGTAGATTAAGAGGGGGAAAGGCTTGATGGTGCACCTTCCAAAGGGTCACTACTTGTTAATGGTTGCTCAGATAGCAACCAGGCACCGAGCAATCAGAAATATAAAGAACGCTGTGAATATGAAATGTAGCAAAGAAAGAGTACACTGAGCCAAGTTGTGTCCCTCTGATAAAGGCCATCACACAATATCAAAGGACGTCCTACTTAGTCCTCCAACTGAAAGAGGGGCTCATAATGAAAGAAAGCTAGCTGCCCTTGTCCATAAACCTCTGCCCTGGTCTCTGCATGACTCCTCCATCTTACCTGGAGTCTTTGTAGACAGGAAAACCAGCTTTCATTCTGAAGATGGATGCCATGCAACTCTATGGTCTATGCCTTTTTATGAAATGCATTTCTAAAGAATGTTGCTTTAACTATCATCTGAAACAAAACGGTTATTCCCCCACCCCATTTTCATTATGCTAATCCTACCAAGAAATAAGGATCTATCTGTGATCAGATGGAGGCCTGCAACTTCATTGGAACCCTCTTGTGATCAGACTCAAACTACCCATTTCTTCTAGCACATCCTCTCTGTGCTAGCATAACAAACACACGTTAAGACTGACACAGAATGAGACATTTAAATATGAAAACTATATCTCTAAAATCTTCTTGTCCGTGAAAAGATCATGTAAGGAAATATATAAAACATACCTACTATGGATATCATACTCAAATAATTTTTATTAACTAGCCTAGAAAAAAGTCAAAACTTTGCAAATAATATTCTTAAACCAATTGACAGTTTTGTTTTGTTTTGTTTTGTTTTAAAAGCTGTGGCAGAGAAAATAAAGTTTATAGCATCAAAACTTACCAGATAAAGAAATCAGGATGGGTTCTTTCTGCTCTCTGACATTGACAAGTGCCCTCTGCAGCTAGCAGTAAGGGGATATAGGATCCTCTGCACTGCATTACCATGTGCAGAACTAACAGCCATTGAAGGGAACATGTTGTAGATACTGGAATCATTCAATAGAGAAGAGAGCTAAATACTCAGGAAGAATAAGATGAAAATTGAAAATATTGAGCAATAGACAATACCATTAGTGACCAGCTGTAGTTAATAAAAAAATTAGATGGAACCTCTTGGAACAAACCTGAGGCAGAAAAGATAGAGGAACCATATATGTGACATGGTCACTAGAATAACCATGCCTTGTGGGTAACCAGAAATTGGAAACCTGTGGAGGCTGGGAGAAGGTACAAAAGAAGAAAAGGCAAAATCATAACATTTCGATGAAATCAAAGCACACATTTGCAATATGCATCCTTGAAGATTTAATTGTCAAGTAGCTGACTGACAAAGGAAAGTGAGGGAAGGGGAGACCCTTTGAAGACTGCTACTAGTAGCCATTGACAGACATAACAATTGAAGCAATGGCAGCAAGGGAGAGGGTGCCACCAGAAAAACACATTACAATGGAGTGGTGAGAGCTAAGTGAATCCACATTTTAGGGGTGAAAACAAAGCCATTTTCCAACAAAAACATTGTGTTGGTGTTCTATTGTATAGAGACACCATGACAAAGCAACTCTTTTAAAGACCACATTTCATTGAGGGGTTTGCTTACAGTTTCAGAGGCTTAGCCCATTGTCATAATGGTGAGGGGCAGAAAGACATGGTGCTGAAGGAGTAGCTGGGACCTTTACATCCCACAGGCAGCAGACAAAGAGAGTGAGGCATTGGGCCTGGTATGGGCATTTGAAATGTTAAAGCCTATCCCTAGTCGGGATACTTACTCTAATAAGGACAGACCCACATACTTCAACAAGGACACAATTTCTTCAATGAGGACACACCTACCTACTCCAACAAGGACACACCTATTCCAATAAGGGCATACCCACCTGCCACACCCACTCCAGTGGTAACTTCATGACAGCAGTTAACAGGCCCTGCTGGCTTGGAGGCAGCTGGACTGAAAAACATTTGCCGTTTCTTTTGGGAAAGTAGGAACAAGTGGAGGACTTAAGTATTAGCCAATGGTGGATGAGTCATAATTTGGCTTTCCAGAGACAGCTAATGTTACCTGAGACCTTGCAACAAAATCTCCAAGTCCCGGCAGGAAGCCAAGAATTGAAAAACCTCTTTGCATAAAAACTAACCAACAAAATTGTTCCAAGAGCTAATCAAAAGAGAAGGTATACTAGCCCATGTCCAGCTTCAAGTGTTCTCTCCTAGCCTCCAGGATTGGGTTCCAAGAGCATGGAACCTCAGTGGCCTTCAGTGCAAAAGGAGCCTACACTATAGCCTTGCCCGCACAACCTCTTCTAATGGCCATATTGGACCATGCTTCCAACACAGAAAGCAACAGAGACAGTGGAGAATATCTCGGGTCTCCTCTTCCTCCCATTACTGCTTGTAGTAGCCCGTGTCTTCTGTGAAGATGAGGCCATGAGAAAAAGAGCAAGACAGACACCCCACAGCTCCTTTCTCTTTAGCTCTTCCATCCTTATGAGTCAGCCAATGGCCTATGTTGACAGGATGTACTCTCATCAGTAGATGGAATAAGGACCACTGAGTTAATTTGCCGTGTTTCTGTAGTTAGTACTAGGACTGATATACATGTGAACTTGAAAACAAGGTCATGTCGACATGGGGGGTTGAATGTCTGTGGCCCACCAAAGAGTCACAACTTAAATTATGTGGAGAAGTTGGAATTATTTTAGATCCAGAACCAGATTATCTTGGGTTATTCTTAGCCACCTTAGTAGCCATTTATTAGCCATCTCTGTATGGATCCTATGAGGTAAGTTCTGTGGAATGGAGGGTCCTATTTTCCACCAACCCATAGGCTAGGAATGCCATCAGAATATCTACAAGTTCTAGCAGAAATTTCCCTGCCTTGTCTTAATCTGTCTACCGAGTGTTTTCACCATTGTATTTCAAAATATCTTGTTTTATTATTTTTGTTGTTCTGTTACTATCAAACTATATGAAACTGTTATGTTGGAACATGGTCTTTGGGGTAACCTGAATCTGTGCTTCTAGGCTATGGACATTCATATTTAGTGCTAGAATAAAGAGTCTATTATCTCCTTTGAGGTCAGAGCTGTGTTCACATGTTGACAGTGACCTTCCTCTCTAGAAGATACATGTGTATGCTCACATACATACATACGTTCAAACAAGAAGTCCGTTCCTACATATCTACCATCAGCTTTCCCTACCTTAGAACTTAGCAAGTACGTTCTTCCTTGCCTCTGTGGAGGCTGCTGATTCATGAATCAGTGAGAAGTGACTGAGAGGGCCAGCTAAGTGGAGCACAGTCCTCAGTCAAGGACACACAGAGATAACTAAACAGCCCTATAGCCTGTGTGCAAGAATAAAATAGCCCCAATTATTTTTTTAATGGGCTAGAGATGGAGTAGCNCAAGCTCTCCCCTTCCANGATAGAGCTAACTGCAGGGTGAGAGCCAGTTCTTTCTACCATAATTTACTTTGCTTAGATTCAAAGTTGTTGGGTGAAGTCCCAAGATTCCCCTGGAGGGATCTTGCAGTTCGACAGAAAAACGCCATTTGCTTTACCCTGCCTCAGGCAGGCATCCTGTGGGACAGCTTCCAGAGAGTCTTGCTCAGGGCAGCAGCTAATGACTTCACTCCCCAGGAGCCTGCTCAGAAATGCTTTCCCCAGGATGTCTTGCAGAAGCTCATAGCCTTGTTCTTGGAAAGGTCTCACATTTGTGATCATTAAAGCCACAAACACTTTCCAATGAAGAGGTATGTGTGACACAGGGATGGGACTCCCAAGTTTAGTAAACAAAATTTAATATCCTTGTGTGGTGATAATTACCTATACACACACACACACACACACACACACACACACACACACACACACAGGCACACATATTAGACTTTTAAGGGGAAATTAAAGAGGCTCTTGAGTCATGCCAAATTGGATTTTTGATGCCTG
>NC_034610.1:7246507-7273712 GCF_900095145.1 Mus pahari
TGTATATATGTATAAGTGCTAGGGTTACTCGGTCTTGAGAACAGATAACTCAGTAAACAAAATCCACATGTATTAATTACACATACCAAATTTGGAGTATTACAGGAATAAAAGGTTGGGTTAATTTTAGGAAACAAAGTATAACCAGTTCATGCAAATATTTCCCAATACCCAAATGTAATTTAAAACAAAGCAAAAAGCTCCTAATTTAAGAATGGAGGGAAACTATCATTCAGTCATGCAGACCACATAAAGATTCTACATAAATATCTTTTCTGATGGTAAGATGCTACCCAGCCTCTCACAGCCAAGGATATATCTGATTTTTCTCTATTAGTACATCTTTCCAACATGGATTTTAAGCATCCACTCAGCATACTCCAAAAAAATAAAATAAAATAAAATACCCCCCCCCCAAAAAAAAACAAAAAAAGAAATGACTCAACAAACTTTTTCTACAAAGAGCTACATCAGCCCATAAAATAGAAATACAGTGTGAGCCTTATCTGTAACTAAAACTTCCTAGGAGCTACGTTTAGAAAAATATATAAAACAATGCAATGTGCTCTGATGCAAGATCTGGGTATAAATCAGAGACAGATCAGAAATGGTTTAGAAAGTTCTCTACAGATGCTACCATGTTTGACCTGGTGTAGTTCTGCTCTTCTCAGCACAGACAAAGCAAGGATGTAAGTGATGCTGGAAAATTGTTGTTAGTATGAAAAAAATTGACATTAGGTTTTTCACTGTACAGTTTCATGCATCTAAATAACAACACTAGAAGACAAACTTTCCAAAGTATACCAAGATGATGGGTATAACTTGAACATCGGTGTCCCTGTCATATTTTATATAGAACTCTGTTCCCCAGGATGACAGGATCAGAAGTTGGGTGGGTAGAAATGTAACTACCTTATCATGGCTTTGCTATTCCCAAGGAGATCCCAGCCCTTCTCTGTGTGAAGGCTCAGCTAGAAACACACTAAACAGACTAAACAGTAGTATCTTCATGATCATGTGCTAGAAAAACACATTTGAGATGTTAAACAAATGCCACTATATTGACAACTACTTGTACATAAAAGATACAAGGGTTAAGCCAGGTATGTGCTACACATGTATAATTACAGCACTCAGTGGGCTTAGATAAAAGTATCAGGAATTTAAGGTCATCCAGGGCTATATAAAGAGTTTGGGGCCAGCCTGGGCTACAGGAGCTCCTATCTCAATACCCCTTGGCCCCTGCAAAAAGACACTATGAGAAGAATTAGGAAGTAAAACACTAACTAGTAGAAAATATGATAGTAATTGAAAAACTAAGATATCTAGAACATTAAGTGAGTCTATGGATTCCAAAGAAAAGACCAGTCAGGCATCCTGTTGTGCAAAACAAACAAAACAGGTTTAAAAAAAAAACCTAAGGAAATCAATCATATTAGGAGTTCAGAGAGACAAGTTGAAACCACAGAAAAGAAACATATTCCTTGGCTACATCCACAGATCTACCATGATGTCTTCTTGTCTCTCTTTTCTGGGACAGACTAGCTAATGGTACTCATTTGTTAAACTTGCTAAACTGCATAAAACCCATGCTGAAATTGTTGTTGGAGTGATCAGGTTGAGCGAACATGCTTATGCTAGTACCTTTCTCGGTAACACAGCACATCTATTAGTCAGCTATGTTAATATGAGCTGTGATGAAGTATTATAATTTTCTTTTAAGAAAGACTTGCATTTAACAAAGTTATCAGGTTCCTGAAATTTTTATACGTATTGCTAATGGCATTTTTTCTAGTTATTCGTTCTATCTATTTATTCTTTTTATGAAGGCCGTGTGTGTGTGTGTGTGTGTGTGTGTGTGTGTGTGTGTGTGTGTGTGTGTAACTCACACATAGCAATGCTACTCAGTTCACTAACAAATGATGAGTTTACATGAAGTTTTTTGAATGCTGTCATTTCGATTTCTCCTATCTTCTTCTCAACCCTAACCATTTGGATGTGTCACTCTGGGACCACTGACCATAATGATACCTGCGTTGTGAACAATCCTCCACATGCTACTCTCCAGTAGACATGTGACCTCTCCACTTACTTGAGGTCACTCTGCTGCCAGTGTCTCCTTGTCCTTGTCCTGATTGTCTTTGTCCTCTGGGCACTGTCTCCTTATCTCTCAGCAAAAGATTACAACAAACTCTTAGTGTCTCCAGAGGCGCAAATTTGATTCTGTTCCTCTGTCCCCTTCTCTCTTCTCCTTTCCTCCCTCCCTCCCTCCTTCTGTCCCCTTCTCTCTTCTCCTTTCCTCCCTCCCTCCCTCCTTCTGTCCCCNTCCTTTCCTCCCTCCCTCCCTCCTTCTGTCCCCTTCTCTCTTCTCCTTTCCTCCCTCCCTCCCTCCTTCTGTCCCCTTCTCTCTTCTCCTTTCCTTCCTCCCTCCCTCTTTCTGTCCCCTTCTCTCTTCTCTTTCCCTCACTCCTCCTCTGTTCCCATGTTTTCCACAGCAAAGAGACCAGGAGTTAATGCAGGCTGAGTGGATTTATAGCCAGGAGCCTCAGATCCCCAAGGAAGCTGAAAGCCTGCCCCCCACATTCTCTGTAATTTGTGCCCAAGGCCCTTGTCTCTACTTGTTAGAGGTACAAAAGTCCTTGTGCCCACAGATCACTAAGGAAACTAGGAATGTTAAACACACAGGACCTTTTCTCAATGGAGGTGATAAAATACCCATTTTCCTGCCCAGACAGCTAAGAGTGATTTTGTTAATGACTCAGTGACTTTTATGCTACTTGTAGATGCAGACCTTACCCAAATTTTCCAAAATGATTGTCTTAGACTCTTCCATCCCCAGACCATTACCTATCCCTTCAGGGAGATGCCTCCTCATGCATGTTATTGCCTGATGACCTCTATGCTGTCTCAGTAGAGACCTCAGCAGATACTGGCTCTTTTCACTGTAGAACTCACCTTCATAATCATATGTTCTTTGTAAAGCAGTTGCTATCTAGCCATACCTTAAGTTTTATTGTATGGAGCACAGGGTCCCCAGTGAAGGAGCTAGAGAAATTACCCAAGAAGCTGAAGGGGTTTGCAGCCCCATAGGAGGAACAACAATATGAACTAAGCAGTACCTCCAGAGCTCCCTGGGATGAAACCACCAATCAAAGAAAGCACATGGTGGGACTCATGGCTCTAGCTGCATATGTAGCAGAGGATGATGGCCTAGTCGGTCATCAGTGGGAGGAGAGGCCCTTGGTCCTCTGAAGGTTCTATGCCCCTGTGTAGGGGAATGCCAGGGCCAGGAAAGGGGAGTGGGTAGGTTAGTGAGCAGGGCGGGGGAGGGGTTGGGGGATTTTCAGAGGGGAAACTAGGAAAGGGGATAACATTTGAAATGTAAATAAAGAAAATATCTAATTTTAAAAAACAGGAAAAAAAAGTTTTATTGTACCCCTAGGATTGGACTGATTGTTGCCTAATTATACTGTATTTTAAATATGCCGGCAATGAAAGGCCTGGCGTTAGACTCCTCTGAAGATTGATCCAGGTTCATGAGGCCAATCTGAACTGGTTTTCATCTTTTTTGTCTTCGAGGTTTACCACCTACAGTGACCCTGACCTGCAGGGTCTTTCTCACCTACTGCCTAATCCATGCTCAGTTCCCTTCCCAGTTGTTTCTCTGAGGACAATGACTTCCCTCAGGCCGACTTGGCTCTTTGCAGATCTGAGCACTGAGCATAAATGGCCAGAACACTGTCAGTTCTAAAGATTTGGGAACACTCTTGCCAATGCGAACATTTTCTGCCTAGGCCAGCACACTGGTCTTTCTATGCTCTATTCTGTCAGGAGTCAGCTTCCTTGGGGGTTTCAGTGCCAAAGAGACAGAATGGGAGCTGTCTGCAGGCATCCATTGAAATGTAAATGGACCCACACCACTGTTTTCCAAATTGAGAGGCACCCATACACAAACGTCCAATGCTAATGGGGCCTCTGAATTAGAAAAAATATTCCCAAGTTAAATGGGTTTGGGAAATGCCACACTGCGTTGGGGGAATTATCATGAGCAGCACACTGAATAGTCTGTGAGAGTCTTTACTGAAGAGTTCCATTGTGTTGCATAGCCAGGACTTGCAAATTTATTTGGTCCCAGGGCCTCTTTGCAGATTAGAACTCATTAACATTTTGCTGGACACTTGGATTCTGTTTATCTGGAGTTGAGAGGCCCAAAGACTTAGCTTTCTCATGGGGTCTCTTCTTAATCTTATGCCTCAGTAGGCAATGGAAGACATAGCTTCCTGCTATTGTTTAATTATTTTCTTGTAATTCGGAGTCATTCAATGATATTAGGGGTGTTTGCTAGTGAGACTCAAGCTGTAAATTTATCACCAACCCCACTGCAAGCTTCCCGGAAGCCCTAATCCCTCTGAGTAGCTTTTTCCAGACAGAGCCTGTCCTGTCTTTCCATTTACCCTGGGTAGATTCCTTAGATCTTCCAACCTTCTCTTCTTAGCCCTCTGGATGGCTCCAGAGCTCCGGGCTTTGATAGGTCTGTCTCAGGGGTCCATGTTTATCTGTCTGGATTGCTATCATTTCATGTCTTCACGGAGCCGGTTTGATTCAGTGAACAGACAAAAGTAAAGTGCCCTTCGGTGATTTATTTTTCTCTTTGCTTAGGTATTGACAGGGCCCCCCAGGCTGTTCATTTCCCTTATCCATATGAGTTCCATGTTAATTCTTCCATTTAATGTTGAATTAAATGGAACCCTGGGAGATCTGATTATGGCTCAAGAATGCCCAGAATGTAGTGAGTAATAGAATTCATCTAATGACCAATATTTAGTCTTGTGTCAAGAACTTTGTGACAGGTGAATCAAAACAGAGGACAGTGTTTCTATCCATCTTGGAGCCTATACCAGATATAAGGGTGCGTGTGTGTGTGTGTGTGTGTGTGTGTGTGTGTGTGTGTGTGTCTGGCATGTTTGGGGCATTGTACTTTTTGAAACATCATTATACTGAAAGCTAAAGGAAGAACACCAATATGGACTGCTCTAGCAATCTATGCATATGCAAGGATAAACACACAGACAGATACACACACACACACACACACAGATCCACAGACATACATGCACACAAGCATACATATACACACACATGAATGCACACACACATCACACACAGATCCACAGACATACATTTACACACACAAGAACACAATTCACACACACAAACACATGCACACTCACACAAAGATCCACAGACATTCAGACATATAAACACACACACACATGAATACACACACATACACACACATGAATACACACACATGAATGTACACACATACACACTCATGAATGCACACACACACACACACACACACACACACATGAAGCTTCATGGCATGGCAGTAAAGGGACACATTTTCAAAAATATTTTTAAAACGTGTTTTTAATTCCATATATTGTAGTATTCTTTAAAGAGTTATCTATTTTATTTTTAGCACACGTGTGTGTGTACCTGAGAGCATAATTTCTAGCACAAGCAACGAATGTTCTTTAACCACCGAGCTATCTCTCCAGCCCATAAAGGGATGTATTTTGGGGGTAAACTCAAGTTACCACAAGTAAAGAGAACTGTATGAGGCAGACAAAAATTTGTGTTAATTTCTTTGTCTCTTCTGGCTTCCAAATTAAGGGGTAGGCGTGATATACTACTGATGCCCATTCAGAGGAAGAAGTCCCATGGAAAATGGAGACTGTCTAACAGGGTAGGATGCTTCACTCGCTGTCAGTTTTATTGAGCTGCCAGGATAATCCATATTCTCAGAAATGTGGGACTGAAGTTCATATCATAGCTGTCTGCTAAGAAAGAGCAAGAAGCCTGTTCAAGCTAGGAACCCTGCTGAGATCCTATATCCAGAGCCGTGCAGAAGCTCTGGGTGTCTATGATAAGCCACGGTCCCCTATGGTACTAGGAAGTGGGCCGGCTCCTCCTAAAGTTATTACTTGTGTATGTATAATCTTATAAGGAACCATGAGGTCTGCTCCTGGGTCGAAATAGTGATTTGTAGAAGCAATCACGTACTCAATTCTTCTTTCCTTTCTTGAATATTATTGAGGTAGAACAGAATGCTAGAGAAAATTGTGGAGACACAGGAAGAAAAAGGAAGCCCTCACTTAGGAGCTTGATTGAAGTCAGCTAGGAATCAAGAATTCCAATAAAACCGGCAACATTTGCTTAAGGCCTTTCTTCATTCTCCCCTATAAATCTATACTCTCTATGAATCTCATCACAAGTTTCATTTACTGGGAAAGGATATAACTTAAATCCCTTGGACAATTCAAGTGGCTCCTCATTTTACCCTGTCAGATTTTAATCCCATCTAGGACACTCCTGAAGTGATCCTCTGATCACACTTATCAAAAAGAGGGAGAAAAGAACATTTTTCTCAGCAACTTTAAGATGTCAGTTGAGAGCCATTAAAATAGTGTACAGAAGACACATAGTGCTATGCTCCCTGGAAAGCTTGTCTTCTTCCCTACAATGTCTTACTTCCCCCAAGTATGTACCCCCTCTTTATCTCAACCCAGCGGTCTTCAACCTTCTGACACTGTGATCCTTTAACACAGTTCCTCATGTTGTAGTGACCCTCAACCATAAAATCATTTTCATTGCTATTTACTAACTGAAATTTTGCTGCTGTTATGAATTGTAATATAAATATCTGTGATTTCCAATGGTCTTAGGAAACTCCTTGTGAAAGGGTTGTTCAGTTCCCTGAAGAGGTTGGGACTGTTAGGTGGAAAGTCATTGTTTTAACCCTTATACTTAAAATATATATTCAAGTCTCTTTTAGTAAGCCCCATCTCTGCTTCACATTAGTTCATATCATAGCTGTCTGCTAAGAAAGAGCAAGAAGCCTGTTCAAGCTAGGAACCCTGCTGAGTAAAGATTTATGCAAAAAAAAAATTCACGTGTTCATGAAGGTAGACAGTATGAAACTGTGCCTCAGTTTGCTGATTCTGTTTTCTGGAATGTTCTACATGTCCTGATACAGCCTGTACTTTCCCAGTGTATCTCCAAATATGAAGCACAGCTGGCCACCTTTGACTTCACTATACAACATGTGTCTTTTACTAAATTGTGTATGTGCACATTTGTACATGTGTGTGAGTGTGCACATATATATGCACATATATATGGTGACATATATATATATATATATATATATATATATATATATATATAATCTCCATTGTGACATTATTGCCTAACAATTAACAAATTCATTGGATCATCTTCTATATTTAATGGCTCCCAATTGCTATTTTTTCAAATCATAATCAAAATCAATTGTTAACCACCAAAGTTCTTTTTATTTTTTATTTACTTTATTTAAAAAGTATTTTTAATGTTCAAAAGGAAAACCCTTGGGACTGGAGAAGTGGCTTAGCAGTGAAGAGTACTAGTCTTGCTGGTGACCAGGGTTAGGCGCTAAGCACCTAAGCTAGCAAGCTCTCCACTCCTGTAACTCCAGCTTCAGCAATCTGGTGCCCTCTCCTGGCCTCCATCGGCACACACACTCATAGACACATACACACACTCATAAGCACCTGTGTACGCACACACACACATGCACACTCACAGGCACATGCATACATGCACACAGGCACAAACAAAATTTACGCATAATTCAAACCATTATTTTTCTGTGTATTTGATCACCAGTTGCTTGATGCTATCATACAAAATGTATTCCATGTGTTAAAAGTAAGTTCTTCCTAGATCCTTTCTACATGACAGTGTCATGCTGTGGCTGGTCTTCTATGTTAGGTTATTGTAGAGTGCTGTCTGATGTTTCCATTCAGAAATCTTTCATCAGATTTTAGTTCCTTGTCTGACTCACAATGACAGTGTTGCTTGGACTCCTCTAGTCACAACAGTTTGCCCAACATCAGTTTTCCAATTCCATCAACTTCTCTACCTCTGTTAGCGATACTCTTTCCATAAAATAAAACTTGTCCTTAGATAAAATAAAATGAATCCAAAAAGAAATGGATTAAAGATTGAAAGATTGAATACTTCAGTTCTCTGTCAGTTTTTCAGAATGGCGACTTGCTGCCTGACGTCCTGTGTGTGGTGTGGTGAGGTGGGGGCACCGGCACAGTTCAGAGCAGTTTAGCTTCTGATGCTTGCACTTGGAGTCTCGGATTGGCTCTCTTTGTTCTTTGACGTGTTACTTCTGATCATCCAAGACACTGTGGGATTCAGGCTCTTCCTTCATTTGCCTTGGATGGTCTCCAGATGTTGCTCCAGGTACCCCTGGCTCCTGCTAATGACAAGGGTTATAGGAGGCCATGCTCTGGGTAGGAAAGCTTGAGGGTTACAAGGCCACTACCTCCTCTGTCTCTCTAGTTCATGTCACAGCCACAATAACTTGTGAGCTTGCACTTGCTTTCCTTTTTCATGGTTTTCTTTTCTGGTTTTTATTTGTTTTGATTTGTTTCTCTGATTAGTATTTGCATCTATTTTCTGCTGATAAATCTTTGTTATAACCAGTAAGAGCAAATTACATATTTGTTTTATCATACAAAAATTATTCTAAAATAAAAATGGTGATAATGACATAGAAAATTAAGATTACTAAATGCAAAGTAAGATTTATAGAAATTGTACCTTTTGGTCCTAACACAATTCAGGATTTTTTCAAGGGACTGTGGGCATCACTACTGACCCAATTTAATTTTCAAATACTCAAAGTATATCTGCATCTACTTTTGAATGTATATGAAAATTTCAAAATTATCTAAAATTATTTTTTTGACTGATGTTCGTAATATTTGAGAAATTCACTATCTTTGATTAAAAAATGCACCAGAATTTGGAGCCAAGAAGAACACTCTCCATTTAATAAATATCATATGTGAAAAACTGTGGCCACAATTATACTTTATAGTGAGTCACCAAATCATTTCCCTGAGAAGATTCCTGCTGAAAGATGTCAAATAGCAAATAGCATAAGGCTACTAGCTGCAGTATTTCTGTTGTTAGAACAAAGAGAAAAATAAAACATGTTTTTAAAGAGCAAGTTTTCATTTCTAAAAAATGAGGAGTATTATGTTGTACTCTGCAGGCACAGGCTACGAATCCACTGTTTGGAAATTCAGGGCTGAGGTGGGTAAGGGAAGACTCTGTTAGTGAATTGCTCATCACATAAGCATAGAGATCTGAGGTTGGATCCTAAGCACCAACATAAAGGCCAGTTGTAGTGCCTATGCCTGTAGCCATAGACGGGTCAGAGGCAGCAGAATCCTTAACTCATTTCTCATCCTGTCTGGTTGAAGTGAAAAGCAACTAAGAAATATACCTGATTCCGATTTCTGGCATCTATCCAAATGCACATGAACACCTTCTGTCTGGCTCTGTTTCTGTCTCTCTGTCTCTATCTCTTTCTGACTGTCTCTGTCTCTGTCTCTGTCTCTGTCTCTGTCTCTGTCTCTGTCTCTGTCTCTGTCTGTCTGTCTGTCTGTCTGAAGCATGAGATCTCCAGAACTTGATAATTAAGCTCTACACTGGACCACAGGTAGGCAGTTCTGCAGTTCTGCTCAGGACCATCACCCTTGTATACATTCTTGGGTGATATCTCTCACTGAACTGTGGGTATACTATTTATAAGAAACACACATACATTCCAAGTTTTGATATGGATTCCAATCCTAAGATGGCTTGTTTTACATATGGAAATATTAAAAATTCCTAAACAGTCCAAAAATCTCAAAGAGTTCTCGCTCAATAACACTTAACACCTGTGCAAAGGCATAAAGAAAGAACACCAGATACTGATGAGGACAAATTTATATGCAAAGTCCAATACCCAGCTATTTCTTTCTTCAGGTGCTTTCAAACATTCCAACGGGCTTGAATGAGGGTGTATTCTTATCTGCTGGGATGGCATTCCTATTGGGAGAGTGGCTTCTGTTTCAAATATGAAATAGATACCTGGGATTGCCTTACCCAAGATAACTGTGACTATAAGTTTTCTATATTCATTGTGAAATATCATCCTCATTCATGGTCCCTCATGAAGCTCTTCCCAAGGTCTCCTACAGAGTTAAAAAACTAAATATTTTCTGCAATATTGTACTAAGGAAAATGGAATCCTTATTTTAGGACATATGCAGTATGTCCTAAATAGTTTTGATTCCATTAAGAAGTCGTGATTTTATGTTCTATGTTTCCCTTCGGGTCCATTTTTATTTAACTTTTCTCAGTGATATCTGGGTAAAGATGTAATACAATTTTCTTCTCAGATCTCACAGCTTATGTAATTGTTGATTTTCTTTTCCTCTCTTAAATGCCTTGGTACTCTGGCACTTCTAAGAAGAAAAAAGAAGAAAAATGTATGATCTTGGATAAGATAGATTTAAGAAGACAAAAATGCATAAATTATAATAAACAACCAATCAACTGTTATTTACTTTTGAACATACATTTCATGAAAGCTTGAGTTTTCATGTGTGTGTGCGTGTGTGTGTGTGTGTGTGTGTGCGTGTGTGTCTGAAAGACAGCTTATCTCTAGGATTAAAAAAGAACTCTTTAGAATAAAGAATTACTTTATTTCAATGATGTGAGTGCTTGTACATACATGCACACACACGACTGAGTGCAGTTGCCTGCCGGTAGACCCCAGAACAGGACATCATATCTCTTAAAGCTGGAGTTAAGAGAGGTTGCAAGTCTTCTGGATGGATGCTGAAAATGAAACTTGGGTCCTCTATAGAGTAGTATGTGCTTGCTCTAAAGCACTGAGCTATCTCTCCAACTCCTGTAAAGAATTCTTATGATTAAATGATAGGAGAAGCAACCAGAGGCAGAATTACTAGATGGCTTCATTATTTCTCCCACTGTAAGGTGGTCGGGGATGCATAGCTTCCACCTATATGACCACATCTGCACGGTGTAATTCCCTCTCATGTGCAAGCTGTTCCTCTACAGACTTGAAGTCAATCCCAAAAGGAGAGTCTCCTGAGAGAATGCTTATGTCAGAGTAGAAGGCATTCATGACCTTTGCAGAAGCAAAGACCTGTGCTTTCATATGTTATGTAGCAAGATGTGTGCCTGTTTCTATTATGGTAGCTTGCAGCACAATGGCAGACTTGGCTAACAGCCAGCTTGGAAAGGAAACCTTAGTTCAATAGTCCCAGAAAGTTGCTTTCTGCTGATCAGCTGCATGAGCCTGGAAGGAAAGGTAGGCTCCTGGGAAGATCATGGTCCTGCAGTGTCTTTATCTCATACAGGGAGACTTTGGTCAAGGGGTTTATCTGACCATGCTCAGACTCCTAAGATGTGACTGTGGTGATATGATTTAAGTTAGTGTTGTTTTAAGCCATTACAGTTGTGGTAAGTTTTACCACAAAATATTGTTAAACAACTTAGTTTAAAAACATGCAACACCTTATTTTGACTTAGTGATTTACTACCAAAGAGCAGAGTGAAGCCAACAGATAGACCGGACCTTCATAGGTGAGAAAAACAGACTCACCCATATCTTCAGAGGCAGAAGGTTAATGCTATCAGTGACTGTTGACATTAACTGGGACGATGACAGGGAGATGGAAGGTTGTTCGGTGGTCTTAGTCCTCTAGACTCATGGCCTCCAGCATGGCTGCTGACAAACTGAATCTGTGGACATTGTACAAAGATATGATGAGACTTCCTAGGGTCTTTCCAGGTCACAAATGGCAAAGAAACAAGAGGCTCAAAAACTTAAGTACCAGAAAATTTATGCTGAATGTTGGCTATGAAAGTTTTTGCTGTGACTGAGAAGAGAAAGGTGCTGCTGTGTGTGGGGAAGGGTTCATGGCAGTGCTGGCTGATATCTGAGTGTATTATCTGTATCCTTTCTCTGAACTTCCCAAATCCAGCCATCAGAAAGTAGGTAATTGTGGAAAGATAAATTATACCTTCATAGTTTCAAGCCACTAAACAAGTTCAAAGGACTATTAAGTATTACAACCCAAAGCTGAATATTATAGTGAGTGCCTATAATCCCATGGCTTGGGAGGCACAGGTAGGGGGCACACGTGATCAAGGATAACCAGTAGGTTCCAGGCCAGGGTGGGATCCCAAGGCCCGCCTAGACAGTATCGCAAGATCCAGACTCTAGAAACAAAACATAACCAAACATTGTCTGAAACAAGACTTAAACTTAATGCTTTACTTAGTGTCTATACCAATCTTACGTGCTATTCCCAAACTTTGGTTGCTATGGATTGTGTGGAACATAGTGAAAACAGATGCTCATTTGGGATTGTAGACTACAGAAGTGGTGTTACTGGGCGTATCGGAAGAGAAGTGCTTTTTCACCTATTAGATAGAACCCAGCCATTATCCAAAGCAGGTAGTGTGTTCAGATCCCATCATTAGACTGCCACTCATTCACATTTTAGAGAGTACTTGAGAGTACAGGGAGTACTGATTGCTCCCTGTCAGATGATCCTTTGTCTTGCTGAAGGTTAGGGATTTCTATATAGTCTGGGTATGGGGTCTTAGCTGAACAAATAGATTGGAGTCAGATGGTTCTCTTTCAGCTTGTGACTTACCCCTTGCTTTGGGTATTGTTTTTTTTTTTTTGGTGAGCAGTCATTTTTCGTTTTAATGTAAGCTCCAGTTCATTCTTCCCCCTCTGTCCATCTTTGCAGCTTTGCCCACTTGTGCCCTGTTTCATGCCGTTTCCTCCTACACGCTCAGAAGCGTTCTTGCCAGAGATGCAATGCTTTGCAGTCTCTCGCAGCTCTGCCAATGACAGAATTCATCTCAAATGGAATGTCCCTCTCTTCTACTTCCTGTGCATATCCCTGTCCTCCTGACTGCCACTGACTATGTTTTTTTTTTTTTTTCCTATGTTCACTCCCTGTTAACTGGTTGCTTGTTCCACTTCTTGATCTATGGTTGACTTTATTAAATCCACAAATACAAAGCTCTTGGATTAAAGGTGTGTTCTAGGGCTGAGCCATACCACAACTAGAAAGTGATATTTCTAGTAAACAACACAATCTTGTGGTTCAGAGTAAGATCAAATATCCTGCACCAGAGTTTTGTTCGGTCCATTTGATTTATGATATTATTTCACTTCAATGTCTCTGTTTAGTTTGTGTCTGGATGACCTATCTGGTGAGAGTAGGTTACTGAAGCTGTCCACTATAACTGTATTAGAGTCAATATGTGATTTAAATGCAGTAGTATTTCCTTTATGAAGTTGGATGCCTTTGTTTTTGGTGAATAAATATTTAGAATTATAATCCTCCTGATGGAGTTTTTCTTTAACAAATATGCAATGCCTTTTCCTAGCTCTTCTGCTTAATTTTAGTTTGAATTGTTTTGTCAGATAATAAATTAGGTTTGTCTGCTTGCTTCTTGGTTCTCTTTGCTGTGAATACCTCTTTCCAATTTTTACCCTCAGGTACTTCACGTGCTTGATAGTGAGATGTGTTTCTTGGGAGACAGCAGAGAGATGAATTATGCTTTCTAATCTAATCTCTTAGTCTATGTATTTTTATTGGTGAGTTTGGACCATTAATAACTATAGTTATTACTGAATAAGGATTATGAGTTTCTGTTATTTTGTTCTTATTGTTGTGTTATTACTAGTGTTTTTTCTCTTCAGTCAACTCTAAGCTTATTTATCTTATTCCTTGTATCATCTTGAGCTTCTTCAGAGTGATTTTTTTTTTCTTCTGGTGTCTTCTGTAGAGCTATATGGTCAACAAAAGTTGCCTAGATTTGTTTTTATCATGAAACGCTTTTCTTCCTTTTTCAATTGTGACTGAGAGTTTTGCTAGGTATAACACTACAGGCTGACATCTGTGCTTTTCTTGAGGTTACAGATCATCAGAACAGGCACTTCTGGTTTTCAGAGTCTCCATGGAACAGTCCAGTGTTATTGTAACCAATACATTCATTGTATGTGAGTTCATCTTTTTTCCTTTCATTGTTTAATGTTCTTTCATTATTTTTGTACATTTCATGTTTTGATTATTATGTGTTATAGGAACTTTATTTTTTGCTCCCGTCTTTGTGGTATTTCTATATGTCTCTTGAAACTCAATAAACATCACTTTCTTTTAGATTTGGGGTATTGTCTCCTATGATTTTCTTAATAGTACTTTCTGTGTCTTTGACGTAGGTTCTCTATACCTATTATTCATAGGTTTGGTATTTTCAGAGTGTAACAGAGTTCCTGGATGCTTTGTACCTAGATTTTTTCAGATTTAACATTTTCTTTGGCTGAGTTGTTCATTTCTTTTACCAAGTCTTCAAGACCAGAACTTCTCTCCTTCACCTTTCATTTAATCTGTTGGTGACACATTCCTTTGAGCTTGTTGTTTTACTTCCCGAGTTTTCCTTCTGAATTTTATTTTAATTTGGCTTTTCCTTTGTTATTCTATCACTTGGTTAAATTTAGGTTTTCTATCTTCATTGAGGCATTTATTCATATCCTCTTCTATGGTCCTTGAGCGTATTCATAATTGCTATTTTGAAATTCTTGTTTTGTGCTGCAGGTAAATTGATTTTTCTGTCAGAGACTATTTCAATAGAGGTGCTGATTTCTTGAAGAGATACATTGTCCTTTATATTTGTGTTTGTGTTTGTGTGTTGGGAGCAAGGCATCCGGAGTTTGGTGCTTGTGGTGTTTCTCTGTGTGAATATATGGTCTCACCTTTATTGGATAGGTGTTCATTTCTTTAGCTACTGTTGCCTCAATTGTTTGTATTATGGACCAGCTCAAAGTTGTTTGGTTTTCAATCTTCAGGCACTCTGGGTTTCCAGGTTCAAACTCCAACTGGTCCTAATCTGAGGTTCTGGTTGGTACTCTGGGTTCAGATTACAAGTAGTCTCAGATCTGTTTAATGGGTCAGATGGGTGACAAGCACACATAGCAAATGGGAATTGACTCTGAAGGTCTCAAAAGTAAGGTTAGCATCTAGTTTCATGGAGAGTGACAGATGCAGAACTAAGGCTGGCACATGTGTCAGTCAACCTCAAGGGAATAGACCTGGCCTGGGAGAATAAGCTGAGGCTGTCCCTGGCAGGTCTAGATTCTCTAGGGTAACCAGAATGAATGCACTGAAGGATACATAGAACAGGTAGATTACACACCACAATACTTTCTAATCAGATCAGTTTATCAGAAATATTTCTTTGTCATACAAGACAAAGATGCTCTAGAGCATTCTGTGTGATTACTGAGGTATAAAGTATTGTTTGAAGAAGATATCTGGCTGGAACAGGTTATACTGAAACAAATACATGTTTATTTGATATTCTTTTTTCTACATAAATAGACATTTGATATAGCATTGAGAAAAATAATATACTCTTAAAGATCTTAGTTATAACTTCAGGTCCTACACACATACCTACCATTGATCTATTGTTCTTTTATAGGGCAAGAGTAATGTAATACATGTATATTCATTCTTTAGTATATACTAAATCAAAATATAATATTCAAGGGACTCTACTAGACAGTTAATTAGATCATTATCAAAGTGTGCAGTATTGAAACCATGTGAACAGACATGCATTTAGCATTTTTAGGAATTTCATGGTAAGTTAAGAAAATGTGCTTTTCACAGTTAACTAACTAATTTGACTAAGTGATATCACATAATGATGCCAATCACATTTCTGCTGCTTTAACTGGAGCCTAGTTTTCATACATGTCTAAATTGTGTACAGCAATAAAACATTAACTGCATTTCTTCATATATGCCTTGGTGGGACCAGTCATACATGGAGGTATTGCTCACAATATAGACATTCAACAATGAGGCTTACAGCTCTAAACTGCACTGTGAAAACATTAATACAGTCTGCCATTTCCAAGGGAAATACTTTTGTGAGGCTCATTAATTTAATTGGTCCCTGCCATCTAGTTAAAACAGAGAAAAGAAGAGCATTTTCTGACAAAACCGAAGATGGTTAAAAGTCCTATTAGAGTGTGCAGCAGTGTAGACATTTCTGTGTCAGGGAGGAAATTGAATTCAGCAGTTTGAGCCACCTGCTTCTTCCTCCTTTCCTTATTTCTCATATAGTGAATCATGGAATTTTCTTCTGAGAATGAGTCAAGGCTCTTAAATATTAAGAGCTCAGACTAACAAATTTCTTCCAATTAATTGCATGTAAAGGTATTTTATCTCTTGAGAATAACTGTAGCTGGCAAATCTCTCTCTAACATCCCACTAAGCTCCAAGATAGAGTCTCAATAAAGTTTGATATGTATGTATAAGTGTGTGTATGTATAAGTGTATGTATGTATAAGTGTATATATATATTATACTCATATGTATGTATGTACAAAATATGTATGCATGTATATACATAAATATATATGAACTACACTCATATGTATATATGTATATGTATGAATGTAGTTCATTTATGCATATATATATATATATATATATATATATATATATATATACACATATGAGTGTAGCAGCTCATTTTTAGTTCCCACTTGGGCCCACAATTTTGGAATTGGCTGTGTAATTCCTTATGGATCCTTTAACATTTGACTCTACAGAGAAAGGAAGAGCCAGAGTTAGTATTTTGCCTTATATTTGATGAAGAAAAGCCCACCTTCTAGAGAAAGCTGTGGACTCATTCTTTCACTCTTACATAATGGGCTCTCTACAAGACCAAGCTTTCCAGCTAGGACTCAGGGCCACCTCTATGCCTGAATTTATCCATTTTGAACCTTGTTCTATTCTTTTTCAGACTCACCCTTCCATGGGATGTTAAATAACACTACAGCCAAACTGCTAGAGCTGGGGTCAGCACCCTACAGCCCCTGTCCAAGTTCTGATTTTTAGCTGTTAGCAGAGTCCTCAAGCTAAGTGAGCTTTTTATACAGTGAAATAGGTGTTTTGTTTTGTTTTGTTTTGTTTTAAATCAAAGGTAGAACAAACTATTACACATGATAATGTGGAGAATCCAAACCTCCGAGTGTTGGAACAGCTTTGTGTTGAGTCATCATCCCTTTAGATCTGTGTGTCTCTCTGTCCATGCTGTTGTGGCAGAGGAGAGTAGCTGTGACAGACTATAAGGCTCATGGTGTCGTTCTAGCAGGCCCTTTTCTGACAAGCTCTTGTGGGGGAAGTCTTAGAACATTATCAGCAGTGTGGAATGAGTTTCCAGCTGTAGACAAATCACAGAAATAGTAAAGATTTGCCATGAAGGGCAATTAGGCCAGGCTCCATGGCTAAGTAAGATTCCAGTGGTGAAATAATAGAGTCATGCCTAGAGTTAGAATTTCAAAGCCTCTAAGTGTACCTTCCTCTCCTGTTTCTTTCTCCCCAGGCTTTGATAGACATGTTTGTGGTTCAGAGGATAAAAATGTTCATTTGGTACCTAGCAAATAAGTTTATTATAACTGGTTGATGACTTTCAGTGTTTTATTTAATCCATCCATAAAATTAAGTCTTTGACTAAATGGCACCTCTTTTTTTTTGTTATATTCTATTATTATATTGACAGTTAAAAAACAACTTTTGGAGCTGGAATGTGGGTGTAGTGGTTTAACACATAGGATGCTATTCCAGAGGATGCAAGTTCAGTGCCCAGCAATCATGTCAAGCAGCTCATAACTGTCTGCACCCCAGCTCCAGATGAACTGATTCCCTCTTTTGGCCACTCAGGGCACCTGCACCCATATAGGCATGAGCATATGCATATGTGCATGTACATGTGTGTGTGTGTGTGTGTGTGTGTATGCGGACCCAGCCAGTTTTTGCTGAGTTCAAGTTACAAAAGGGAATGTAGCTTTAACTCAGTTAAGCATCTCATATTGGAGTAACTTTATCTCTAAAATACATTATCTATCTCAAACCATCCGGGGGTATTTAACACGAACTACTAGCCCACAAGAAAGCCCATCATCTTGAAGCCCAGTGCTACTCACATCCCATCATCTCATTAGCCTGTTACTTTGCCTCTCCCGGAGGTAGCTTTTGTAGGAGACAAGTGATGCCATTGATCTTGTCCACATCCACGATCTGTTCTCTAATTCTAATTGACCCAGGTTTAGATGCTGTCTTAGCTAGCTAAAACATGTGTCAAATATGCCATATTGTTTTTGGTTCATGGCCCCTGTCTAGGAGACATTGCAGCTCTTGTAGGTCGCCTGAACAGTGTCTCTGACACTTTCAATGCTTTCCTCCCAGATGAAAATGCACAGTGTGGTTGGACATTCAAGTTGTGCCTTATTCCAGGCCACCTGTGGCTTGTTTTGAAAATGTGCTAAAGGGCTGCTGAATTCGAAAAGGCCATTGTTGAGTTGCTGTGTTATAAATTATCACCTGCAAGTTCCTTGGCTTTATTTAAGGAGCTTTGGAAATGTACCTGCATGCTTAGTTATCGGTCTTTCTGCTTCAGCCAGAGGCCTTTCTACTGTAAATTTTCGGAACACTGGCTGTGCCTTGTTTCTTTCATTGTTTGTAATCAAACGTTGGCTTAGTCATTCAATTGCTCCTTTGCTGATTAGCTCTAGAGTTATGAGTTCTTCTTGAATTATTCAAATCCATTTTCTTCTTTGTTATAAAACTCACCAATTGTAGAAGGTTTTATTCCAATGTCAAAGCCTAGCTTCTGCCCTATGAGGACACCCCTCTAACTCATGTGTTCCCTGTCTGCTGCGGGGGGCGGGGGGGTTATGCCTGCATCGGAGTGATATGCAAACGTACTCTCATTTTTTTAAGTTTGTGTGTGTGTGTGTGTCTGTGTGTGTGTGTGTGTGCGCGCGCGCGCGCATGCTCATGCACATGTGTGTGTGCTTGTGTGTGTATGCACCTGGGAGTACCAATGTGCTCCTATGTGCATGCAGAGATTCAGACAAGGATGTCAAGTGTTCTTCTCTGTCACTCATCACCTTGAGTGACATGAAGACAGGGTCTCTCACTGTGCCTGGAGCTAGGCTGGTGACCGAAAAGCCCCAGTGATCTCCTGTCTTCTCCACCACCACAGTTCCAGGGTTACAGCCTGTGAGACCATGTATGGTTCTAGTACCCCCTCATGTAAGTCCTCTCCCAGTCTCCTTAAGAGGGGAAGCTCCCCTCTGGTTGTCAACCCCTCCCCCAACCTCATCCTATCCCCCAACCTCAGACCTCAAGTTGCTGTGTGACTAGGCATATCTTTTCCCACTGAGGCCAGACAAAGCTATCCATTTAGGGATGCGGGATCCACAGACATGGAGGCAACAGGTTCAGGGACAGTTCCAGCTCCAGCTCCAGTTGTTTGGGGACCCACATGAAGACCAAGATGCTCATCTGCTACATCTGTGCAGGAGCACTAGCTAGGTCTGGCCTGTGCTTTCTCTTTGGTTGTTAATTGAGTCTTAGGAAGCCACTGGGGTCCACATTAATTGACTCTGTTGGTCTTCCTGTGGAGTCCCTGTCCTTTTTGGGTCCTTTAGTCTTTCTCCCAGCTCTTCCATAAGGCTACCCAAGTTCCATCGATGGTTTGGGTGTGAGTCTCTGCATTTCTTTCTATTGACTTCTTGGTGGAGCCTCCCAGAGGACAGTTATGCATGGTTCCTGTCTCCAAGCATAATGGAGTATCATTAATAGTGTCAGGGATTGGTTCTTGTCCATGGGATATGTCTCAATTTGGGGCAGTCATTGGTTGGCCATTCTCTCAGACTCTGCTCTATCCTTGACCCTGCATATCCTGTAGGCAGGACACATTTTGGGCCGAAGGTTTTGTGGGTGAGTTGCTATTCATATCCTTCCACTGGGAGTCCTGCCTGGCTACAGGAAGTAATCAGGTCAGGATCCATATCCCCCACTGCTAGGAATTTCAGCTACAGTTGCCCCTTTAGACTCTTGAGGGCCTCTCCCCATCCCAGGTCTCTGGCATATCCTAGAGATTACCCTCAACCCCCAGCTGATCTCCCTTCTCTCTCCCTTGCTCTCCTTACTTGTGATACCCCCCCTAGGCCCTGCCACCCTTCCCATCCCCTCTTCCACCCAGTTCCCTCCTTTCATTGGCCTCCATACCTATTTTGTTTCCCCTTCTGAGAAAGATTCAATCATCCTCTCCTCCCTTAGGCCCTGTTGTTATTTGGCTTCTTTGGGTCTGTTGATTACGGTTATCCTGTACTTTATGGCTAATATCCACTAATAAGTGAGTATATACCATGTATGTCCTTTTGGGTCTGGGCTACTTCACTCAGGATATTTTCTATTTCCATCCATTTGCCCGCAAAATTCATGATGCTCTCATTTTTAATGGCTGAAAGATATTCAATTGTGTAAATACACCATCTTTTCTGTATCCATTCTTTAGTTGAGCGATATCTAGGTTGTTTCCATTTTCTGGCTATTACAAATAAACTTGCTATGAACATAGTTGAGCAAGTGTCCTTGTAGGATGGTGGAGCATCTTTTGGGCATATGCCCAGGAGTGATATAGCTGGGTCTTGATTATTTCCAGTCTTCTAAGAAATTGCCAAATGGATTTCCAGAGTAGTTGTACAAGTTTGCACTCCCACCAGCAGTGGAGAAATGTTTCTCTTGTTTCACATCCTCATCAGCATCTGAGTTTTTAATCCCAGTCATTCTGATAGGTGTAAACAGGTAGAATTTCAGAGTTGTTTTAATTTGTATTTCCCTGATAACTAAGAACTTTGAACATTTTTAAGGTACTTCTCAGCCATTTGAGATTTCCTCTGTTGAGGATTCTCTGGTTAGCTCTGTGCCCATTTTTAAATTGGGTTATTTGAATTGTTAATGTTTAACTTTTCTTTTGTACAGTTTTTGGTTTCTTTGTTAAAAAAACAAGTGTCTGTAGATATAGTAGTTTATTTCTGGGTCTTCAATTTGATTCCATTGACCTACCTGTCTGTTTTTATACCATTACTATGAAGTTTTTATTGCTCTGTAGTACAGCTTGAAGTCAGGGATAGTGATACCTCCAGACATTTTTTATTGTTCAGGATCATTTTAGTTTTTCTGTTTTTTGTTTGTTTGTTTGTTTTTGGTTTTCCATATAAAATTGAGAATTGTTCTTTCAAGATCTGTGAAGAAGTGTGCTGTAATTTTGATGAGGATTGTACTGAATCTGTAGATTGCTTTTGGTAAAACATGGACTTGACTTGAGACTTTTTTCATGTGTTTTCCAATCAGACATGACCCAAGTATACATACATACATACATACATACATACATACATACATGCATGTATGCATACATATGGAGAGCCACTATGACTTAGTTCCAGTTCTACTAGGGAAAGCTCTAGAGTCATTTCCAGATTGTACGGGGCTTCTAGCGACCCAGGCAAAGCCCAGTAGACTGTTTAAGAGACAGCTTGAAGTGACAGAGCAAGCAAGAAGGACAGATAAGATTTCATAAGAGTAAGGGATGAGAAATGTGTGTGTGTGTGTGTGTGTGTGTGTGTGTGTGAGAGAGAGAGAGAGAGAGAGAGAGAGAGAGAGAGAGAGAGAGAATGTCAAAAGTGTTCAGAGGGCAGAGAACAAAGTGTTAATGAGCACTTGTGTGGGAGGAGCAGTCAACACCTAGAAAAACATTTTCCAAAGGCTTCATGAGAATAGCACCCAGCCTCACACAGGTCTGGAAGGAGAGAGTGGCCCCCTCTGCCGTTGAAAACTTCTGCATGGTACTTGAGTATGTTAGGAAGGTTGTGTGTAGATGGAAGAATTTGATGAAATGGGTAGACTAGTACTAGTTTTGATCTCACCAGACAAATCTTAGAAGCAAGATTCAAAAGACAATTAGTATTCAGAATGGTATCTCACATGTATCAATGTTGAGTGGAGACACTGGAGATAATAACGATAAAAGTTAAACTTCTACAGATGAACATGGCAATATATGATGTGAAAAATACATAGGACAAGGGCAACAGACTAACCTGAAAACATGAATAGAATAGATAGATATAACTTGATGGTTTCCAGGAAGGGGGGAAAGGAAGATGATTTAAGAACCAATAATAGTAGGAATTCGAAATATGGCAGAAATAGAAACTCACAATTCCAAGAATCTAAATAAAACTCAAGCACAGAGATATCTAAAGGAGAGAATCCTGAAGCACATGACCAGCTTACTCAATATCATCAACTTGAGGGAAGGCATCTTGGGCTTGAGATACAGTGAAGCACTGACCAATCATGTGCAAGGCTCTAAACACACACATAACACACACACACACACACACACACATACACACACACACACACACACCCCATGCACATATACACTCACCACATGCATACACACACACACACACAACACATATACAGCATACACAGATACCATTCACACAGATACCATGCATACAAACACACACCCTACAGACACACACCATACACACATATACCCTATACACATTCACCACACACATACAAACACACACCATATACATACACATCATACACACTTCTTACACACACATACTATGTACACACACACATACACACACACATACACACACACACACACACCACGGTATACAACATGCACAAACTTTTTAAAGACCATCCAGAGCAAAAGCCACATTGTATGCAGATAAACCCAGAATTAAGAATAACAAGTATTAAATAATAGATTCCTTGCAAGTGAGAAGACAGGGGAGCAACATCTTGGTAGAATGACAGGGGACATTCCATCAACCCAGGCCTTGGTAGCATACAAAAATAGTTCTGTAAAGCAAAGGGGAAAACTTACCCAGATATACAAAGCCAAATCAATCCACCCTCAGCAGAATCACAATGTAAGGAATGTGAACAGCAGTCATTTAAATGTCAAATATTAATATCCATCTGCACAAACAATGAGACCAGAAATAGCAACTACTTAGATAGATATGTAAATTTGTTCTTATCATTTAAATGATTCAAAATATAACTGGATATTTAAATAAAAGCAATAACAATGTGAGCAGATTTAAGGCAATTACACAGAATATTTCGCTGGCTGAGAGAGAAGAAATTTGTGCTCTGAGAGCCTCCCAGAGGTGGAGACGGTAGCATTTTACCCTCACCTAACAGATTAATATTGTGTGTTAACCCTTAATGGAAATATTAAATTAAGATACAAAGAGCTGTAGCCAATGAAACAGTGAGGGAAATGAGGTGAAGTAAAGATAGTCACTTAGAAGAAAATGGAAGGGTGAAGACAAAGTCAGGAACACATGGGAGATGCCGGGAGGCAGCAGCGGACCAGAGGCAGAAGGCTAACCACGCGCTTGCCCTACTGTGGTTACTGCTTTCCACAACCCACTCCTGACAGAAATTACAGCCATATGTGGTCGCAAGAAAATCCTCAAGCATACTGAGCACAAGCAAAAGGGGAAGCGGGAAAACCATGTGGCGGTACACCCATCTCCAGTCTGAAGAGAGCTCGAGGAAGGAAACTAGTAAGAGCGAGCACAGATTTCAGAATAAGACACGGCCAACGGCAAAGCAGGGTTCTCTGAATGGAAAGAGACCAACACATGACAAGGAGACATGGGACCCAAACTCTCATGTGATTAATACAGCTTAACACTTCTGCATCTTCCAAGAAATTATTTGCAACCGCAAAGAAAAATCTTCCAGTTAATGAGTCTACTCAGAGACATCTCTCAACACAATGGTACAGGTAGATAGAAATCCAGGAATCATATAGAAGCATCAAAAACATCCTTCAACTTCAACTTGTGATTTTTATAGAATTCCCCTCCAACTCATGAAGTTATCATTCTCGGGTGCATAGTTACTAATATGAATAATATTGTGAAGAAGCTTAACTAAACCTAAAAGTTATTTAGAATATGTTCTCTGATTGTGATGGTAATAAAATAGAAACCAATGCTGGAGTTTTAAAAACGAGTCAGATATTTCAAAATGTAAGTAATATTTCTAATTAAGAAATAAAAATAATGATTTTAGTGAAACTAAAAGTATAAAATGTGTTGTTGACAATGAAAACTTAGGACAAATATTAAGTTTATAGCATTAAATATGTACATAGATTCAAAAAAGAACAGAAACTCCAAATTGATAACCTCAGTTTCTGATTCATAATTCATAGAAAAGAGTAAACATGAATTTAGGGGGAGGGAAGAAAACAATAAAGATTCAATGATGGATAAAATATAGAATGGGAAGCAATCAATGAATGGGAAGAAAATCAATGAAGCCCACAGCTCATGCATTGAGAATATCAATCAAATTGACACCCCACAAGCCAGAGTGGTCAGGCAGTAAAGAAAGACACATCTTGGGAATGGTAGAGGTGACATTACCATACATTCTATAGATCCCTAAGCGGGTAGTAAAGCACTAAAAGTACCTCGTGCTAAGGCATTAACAAGTTTAGATGCAATGGTCAAATTCCTTAGAGTTTGCACTCACTAAATCTGATTTCAGAAGAAATACACGAGATAACACTGTGTCTATTAATGAAGTTGAATTTGTAGTTAAGATCCTTCTCATTAAAATTCATAGTCCCCAATGCTTTCCTTGGTAAATTGTATGAACTATCTAAAGAAGTGATATTAATTTTGCATAAAATATTCCAGAAAGTTGATGAAGAAGAAATACTTCAACACAACCTGTGCTAACACGGATCCTGTATGAAATCTGTCCCTCTGTGCTGGAGTTAGACTGGGTACCAAAGCAGTATTGCCAATAATCACCATCCATATTGAATTACCCAGTAACAGATCTCTCTCAACATTTTATATGAGACCACGGGCTATGCAAGTCACAACTCCACTTCTGGAGTTACTAGGAGAATTCAAGTCCCCATTATTTCCCAGTGAAAATAACATTGCTCTTATCAAGCCTCCCGGAGGGATTTCACATTGCTAGCACCACAGAAAACAAAGTGTTTCCTCTGGGGGAGTAGTAATTTATCTGTCCAACATCTCATCTTTAACATCAAAGGAATTAAGAAAATGATGATTCAGAAATTACTTTTCCCACACACATTTACTTTTATGTCATGACCACCATTTCATACACATAACCCTCATTCACTAACATCAAGAACCTAGCTGTCATTTAGTTATGAAAATCAAATAGTTTTACGCAAAGAAGAAATCTAAGATGAGTTTGAGATAATTTCACTTAAGTAAAGAGAAGGACCTAGATCCTGGCAGGAATTCAATGGGTTGTGGTTCAGGAATCTCCCTCCCCAACTTCGTAGAACACATACATATCATATGAGAAGCAGCTGATTGGCTTGTGTTTTTGTTTGCCTATATTGCCATACTTTGAGTGTTGTTAGCCTCTGATTGGCTGAAGGCTCTGCTTCTTGGATTTGTTAAGGCCCATCACTCACTACAATAATAAGCTTTCAGGTGGCATTTGCTACCACACAGGCTACTTCATTCTCTGTTATAGAAATAGCTCGAGTTGTAACCAGTTGCTCAAATGTAGAGGCTGGCTCTGGGCAAGTTGGTTTTATTCAACAGTTTAATGGAAGACAAATACATCTGAAGGAAAAGATAAAGGTGGTCATTCTCATCTTACTTAAGATAAGTTTTATAAGCTGGAAAGGTGGCATCTCTGCTGAGATGGTAATTAGGCAGAAGCATCCTTCGAAGCTCCAGGGACGGCCAGCCTGTTATCCACAATTTTGAAGTGTTGAAGAGACCTGTTGCAGTCAAATTTGAAGGCAAAGACAGACACCCAAGGTTGCCCTCTGACCTCCATATATGCACTGTGGAACACAGACACACACACACACACACATACACACACACGCACACACACACATACTTTATTGATTGATTTTCTCTTTAGAGATTGATTTTGTTGCTCTGGAAGCACTCTAGGTAAAGTGGTCCATCAGTAGATATGTTTTACACCTGCCTAAGTGTATGAGTCAAAGAGGTGCCTCTGCTCCATTCCTCCCGCTGAGGCGCTCACTCTTCAGTGTGTTGACAACTGCAACTTCCAGAGGTTCCTATCTTATTCATAGGAATGCAGCAGCTTTGGGGACCACATTAGCTTTGCCATCAGCTCACTGTCAGGGAGCTCACAGAGCTGCTTTTCCCTGTAGGAAAGTTTCTACACATGAAGCCACCTCTGTCTAAAGATGATGAGACATGAATCAAGAAGGTTCACATTCAAACAAGGCATTCCTACAGAAGTCGAACAATATCTCATAAGAATGCAGAACGGCGAGCCCTTAATTCTTCTTTCTTTTCTTTTTTTTCTTTCTTCCTTTTTCCTCCTCTTCTTCTTTCCCCTCTCCTTCAACCCTTCCTTCCTTCATTTCCTTCTTCTCTTCTCCTCTCTTCTTCCTCCTCCTCTCCTCTTCCTCCTCCTCTCCTCTTCCTCCTCTTCCTCTTCTTCTTCTTCCTCCTTGAAAGCTTTCTGATGTCACCTACAAGGTCCTACCTGTGTTCCTGTCTGCCTTAGTATCTTCAAATACATTGTGGAGATTACAAAAGTTCACACCTCATATGGGTTCTTTGAAACATAAGCATACATTCTCCAAATGAGATGTAAAAGGCAGTGTGCCAATCAGAGTGGTCAAACATGTGAGGTGCAGAGTATCACAGTAGAAATACTGACAAACATTAGATGCTACCAAGGCCACTGTTAGAACTTGAGAAACCTCAAATGGTCCCTTCCAGGTGATACTGGCCACTTCACCTGTTCTGAAGGGGGTTGACACTGTCTCATAGGTGAGGTGTTTCCTGTGACTTAATGAAAATAAAAAGACTATGTGTATAGTCACTTTTCAGTTGCTATGATACAACTCCAAGGAGGAATTCATTTTGGCTTACAGTTCTAGATGGCGAAGAGTGCACAACGAAGGAACAAACCTTGGCAGTTAGAACAGGATGCTGTGAAGTCATAACTTCAACTCCAGGGATGACACAAACTGGAAGTAATAGGAGAATTTGGCTGTTGAATCCGGTCCCCGGTGACATACTTCCTCCAGGAAGTCCTCTATCTCCTCAACGTCCCCAAACGGCAACACCAACTGGACACCAAGTATTCAAATATGGGAATCTATGAGGGACATCCTTACTATACAATGGGGTGTGTGTGTGTGTGTGTGTGTGTGTGTGAAATGTTACTCCTTAATAGAATATCTTGGTACACTGTTAAATTTGAACTAAAGGAAATTGAACTAAGCAGGAAGCTTCCTCTCTCCTCTCCTCTCCCCTCCCCTCCTCTCCCCTCCCCTCCCCTCC
>NC_034610.1:7273784-7275501 GCF_900095145.1 Mus pahari
TCTCTCTCTTCCCCTCCCCTCTCCCTCCAGTCCCCTCCTCTTCTCTCCTGTCCTCCCAACTCCTCTCCCTCCCTTCTCCCTGCTCCTCTCCCCCTCCCTTCTCCTCTCCTCTCCCCACTCTCTGAATCATCCCCTAAAGACCTAAAGAGGCCATAAAGACCCTCCCTCATGTAAAAGAACATCATAATATTTTCACATGTCTCAGGCTCAGAATGAAGGAATAAAGTCAAAGAGAAGATACACAGAGGACAGGCAGGAACAGACAGACAGACAGACAATGCTCGAGCCCCTTTCTCCAATCATGTCACCATTAGGTCACATTACTTTGCTCTTTGATTGCACTACTTCAACAAATGGACATTAAATGTTTATAAAACGGAGATTTTACCCTCAGTCTTCATTCCTGAAAGTTCCCCCATCACATAAAGTCTTTGAATAACAAATTTATGCATTTCTTTGTTCATGTGTAGTTTGTGATCAGAGCTCCAGCCATAGAATGAGTGATTGATAATGAAACGGTACATTTTCTTCTCTGCTATGTGTGAGGAAGTTTGTGAGTTCCTCCTTCCCAAGATGTTTGTTTCTTTTTGCCTCAAGTATTAACTTTTTAATGAAATGATTATGAGAATAGCTTAGCTAATACAGAAGAGGTAAATAAAAATAGAGGAACAGAGGGAAAGGAAATATCTTTCTAAATGATTTCAGCAAGAAAATGAATATTGCATCTGGGGGGCTCCATTCAAAAATTTGTTTAAGTGTACATTTGTTTTGAATGGGGAAATAATTTTACAAAGTTATAGCACATAAATTATAATTGAAAAAAGCAATTTTAAATTTTTAAAAATTTTACTTAGGCAATGAACTGAATAGAGACTGGGGTGAAGTGTGCTTCAATGCTATTTTCTATAAGAGGTTACTAGCCTTAAAAAGTCCTTGGAGATTTCTCTTCTGAACCCCAGTGGGGGCAGCCGAGTGCTCCTGAGAACTCTCCACACCACAGATCCTCGGGATCACGGTCCTCAGGATCATGGTTCTCAGGATCACGGGTGAGTGGAACACAATTCCAGAGAATCCAGCAGGGGCTTGTGCCAGCAGGAACAGGGACAAAGGAACACTGCCCGCCCAGAGGTGGGGTTCCCGTCCAGTCGGGGCCACTCCCGCCATCTCTCTACTGAACCCCAGTGGAGGCAGCTGAGCGCTCCGGAGGACTCTCCATACCACAGATCCTCGGCATCATGGTGAGTGGAACACAATCAACTCCAGAGAATCCAGCAGGGGCAGCTGAGTGCTCCAGAGGACTCTCCACACCACAGGTCCTTGAGATCACGGGTCCTCTGGATCACCCAGGGAGAGTCAGCCTACAGGGAGGGCTCTGACCCCAGGACTCAGAAGGAGGATTAGAACTCCAGACTTCTGGACACCTGTCTTGCAAGAGGAGAGCTTGCCTGCAGAGAGTGCTCTGACCAAGGGACCTCAGGGGAGAGTTGGATCCCCAGGAGTGCTGACAGGGACTAACAGAATCACAGGAGGATCAAACTCCAGCCAGAGATAGCTTGAAAATTAACCCCAGAGATTTCCAGATGGCAAAAGGCAAACGTAAGAATCTTACTAACAGAATCCAAGAACATGGGGCACTATCAGAACCTAGTACGCCCACCACAGCGAGTCCTAGATACCCCAACACACCCGAAAAGCAAGATGTGGATTTAAAATCATA
>NC_034610.1:7275512-7310079 GCF_900095145.1 Mus pahari
AAATATCTAATAAAATAAGTTAAAAAAAAGAAGAGAAAGTGATCTAATATGGTAAGAACTTTGGAAATACAATAAAGATTAATTATCATTACAAAATGAAAAATAAAAAAAGTCCTTGGAAGCTAAGGTGCAGAATTTAGCATATGGGTTTATTATGTTTCTGCACCAGCAAGGATCCAGTCTTGTCCCAATGACCTATAGCCCTTTGGAATGGAAATCAGGGCATTGCTCTGTGTTCTCTGATCCAGCATTTTGTCATCTTAAAAATGTATCAATTTTCAGAACCAGTCATTTGTTTTACCACCCTTTAAAGAAAGTTCTTAATTTATGCTTTATCTTTGGTTGAAGACCACAGTCAAAAACATATTTTTTTTTCTGAGAAGTACCCATGAATATGTGTTCTTAATTTTAGAATATTTAGAATGTTTAGACTTGACGAGAAATACTTTCTCAAATTTCTGTTTATCTACCCTTCCAGAATACTTATCCATACAATTGATTATTAACAGAGTCCACAGGTTCCCTTGACTGTCCTGGGTTTTTTTTCCACAAATTTCCTGCGTCTGTGCCTGATGGTTTATCCTCTGTTACAGATGGCTTTTTATTGGGAAGGGTTTTCTTTATTTCTTTCCATATTTCTACGTAGCGTATGTGAACTTCTTTTAAGGTCCAACCACTGCATCAATAGTAGTTTTATTTAAAGGGAAGTGCCTGCTCTTTCTCTTTCATGTCAATCTCATTCCAGACACATTGGGTAGTCCTTCTTTTTGTTACTTTTTCTTCTCTAAAGAGGTCCTGTTACTCACTTGTATTATTTATTCATTTCTGTATATCCTTTTCTCATACTATACCTTAGAGAGATTATTTAACTTTATTTTATTCACTTCTTTTGTTATTCATCATCATCATCATCATCATCATCACTGGGTATGGGTGTTTTCCCTGCATGTATATCTGTGCATCATGTGCACAAAAGCCAGAGCTGTGGACCTGGAGCAGAGACAGCTGCCAGCCCTATGTGGGTAGAAGGACTCAAACCCAGGTCTTCTGGAAGAGCAGCCAGTGCTCTTTCCCACAGAACCGTCTTTTCTAGGCCCCATTTTCTTAGGCTGGACATTGCCTCTTATAATTGATTGGAGACCGAAGGGATATGTTTGTTTCTTAATATTTCCTTAGCCCATTCTTTCAAGTTATATGTTTTCTATTCCCTTGTTTCTAAATTGGTTCCTTACACTAATGGTCTGTCATACTCTATTACATTAAAAAAAAAAAAAAAAACCCACTGGTCTTAATGGTTTTTGCAAAGGATGCTCATGTTTCTTCACATCTTGTGATGGACAGTTCGGATGCTTGGTCTTACGGCACTGGGAAGCTGGTGCACGCAGCGGTAGGCAGCATGTTCCTCACATTTAGATATTTCATGTGGAACCTCTGCCCTTACACTCTGTCACAAGTAACGGCCAGAGCTTTGCTATTGTCGGGCTCACTTGCCCCCTTCTTGCTTGCTTTTGTTGTTGTTGCTGCTGTTGTTGTTGCTTTGTTTCAAACTGTTTATGAACACTTAAATCAAACTGGTTATAATTTTCCACTTGGCCCTTCTGACAGAAAGTAATTTGTAATAGAGGAAATATCCTCTTCAATTTGCAAGTGAAACAGTTAAAAACAAGAGTTTTCCTGGAGACAATCAACCTGACTTGGTACCAACAGTGTTACCATAGACATTTCACATTTCCTCAAATGGAACATTATGAAAGATAACCACCCAAGGGTTGAAATTTAACAATATCAATTATACCCTGCTCCGACAAAGATCTTGCTAAGTGAACCTGGCATGTCTTCCCACTACCACGGATGTGCAGCACACCATGCCTGCTTCCTCAGTTGGCTTTTCCTTGACTGGGCTCAGCCACCAGCAATTCATGGGCCATTGCTTTGTTCAAATGTCCATACCTCAAAAAGGCAACTTACATCTCAGTATTGTCATGAGAGCAGTTCTGACTTCATGTACTCTGCAGAGATGTTCCCAAAGATCCCAGGAGTCCGTGGGCCCTTTGCAGAATCACCGACTCCCATAGGCTATGTGAGAAACAAACCAGGCTTTATGGATAGCTGCCCATGGAGTGATTTAGCCATAAGGAACAAAAGGTACCCGCTTACTGTTCGATCTCTTTGTGTTTTAATCGCTTCAACCCCTATCTACTTTAAAAAAGTATTTTCAAAATTCAATACAAATAAGGAGAAAAATAATAGCCACCACAGTCATCATCAACAATTTATTCTGGCTCAAAACAATTATATGCCAGCTGTTGTGATGTCTGTCTTAGTGTAATCAAATTGCCAAGGTAATTACTGAATAATCATTGAACCTATGATTAGGCGAGTACTAAGGAACTTATGGTTAATGCTTTCAAGTTATGCACTTTCCACTTTAGATAAATGCCTCATTGATTCATATGCTGAGAAATAATATCAAGCAATGTAAAATTCAACTTAAAAATAAAAATCAAACTTAGCCTTTCTGACTACATATACAGTTGAGATCTCAATTTGTTAGTTTAGGACTATTTTTACACTGCTTGCTCTATAAAAACTTGTGTTAAGTTTCACAAAGCAAGGAACAGGTTTTTCTTTTTTTTTTTCAGATGTCCCCTTAAGTACCAGGTATACATCATCATTTGACAGGTAGTTCTGATTTCATTGGCTTCCCTAAGCCAGATGGTCAGATGACACACTAGTACACATATTTGACCCCAAGACTACAACTGCGTACTTTCCAGACAAACTTATTTATGCCTCAAGTATAGGAGTAGCATACTTTTAAGCTTACTCGATTTGGAGAAAACTGTATTGAATCTACTCTACATCAACTGATTAAATTTTAATTGCATTTACCATATTCCTTATAGATTTGGTTTGGCATAATTAAACCAGTTGAACCTTTAACACACTTATTCACAGAAGGTGCCAAGAAAAAAAAAATTGGGGAAAACTATATTCTTTCCCTAACCCGATAGCATCTTGAGCCTTTTCTTTTCGACTAGATTAGGCGCCGCTGCAATTAATTGAGTGTAATTAAAAAAGAAAGCCACGTTGTTTCTGTGGTCACTCAGCAAGTAGCATAATAGAAAGGGCGGGAGACAGCCCCTGACAGGCTGCTAATGGGATGTTTTATGTCACTTATCTCTTCAGATTCTCATCAGACTTAGGGGTCCAAGGCACAGCTGGGGACACAATGAGTGTTCAAGTGTTAATGAATATTCCATTAATATTAAAGAGGTGTGGATTTAAAACTTATCTCAGCCATGCAGTGGAGGGGGAAGGCAGCAATACTTTCTATAAAAGCCATGAGGACTGCCTCTTTGTGAAGCAGCCAGAAATGATTCTTAAGTACAAAGTGCCAAGCAGTACAATGTCAGCAGCCCTGACATTGGCTGTAAGACGGCTCACACACCAACTGTGCCCTGCTCTGATTCTAAATACTCAACCCTTACCCTAATGATTGTCACAAACTATGTTCCTAGAAGAAAATGTGGGAAGAAGAGGCAGGTGCAAGGCAGGGAGGTGACTCCGGATTATGCCTGGAGGTCTAGAATTGAGATCCCAGCTCAAATGCTTCTCAAGCAGGCAGAATGGTTTGTCCGCAGTCCCAGCACTAGGAATACAGAAACAGGGGATGCCTGGGGGGAATCTGGTTAACCAAGCTAGCTTCATTGAATAGATTCAGTGGGAGGCCCTGTCTCATTACTCACTATATAAGGTAGAAAGTAATAGAGAAAGCTATCCAAAAATCATCCTCTGCTCCGCACACAGGTACATATGTGTGGACACCCTCACCCATGTGCAGCCCTTCATGAGGGACACACATGCCACATACACACACTCAAACAAACACACAAACACACGTAAACAAAAGGAGAAATGTATTCTCTACATCTTGTGTTTTCTCCTTGAGGATCTATGAACTATGACAAAAGGACAGACCAATATGAGACAAGCCAGCAGAAGTTTCTTAACATGCATGAAGAACATTAAAGGGTGATTAAATTTGGACACTTTAGCAAAGAAACAGAAAAATGTGGACAGAAAAGACAGGGAAAGCAGATCCCTTGTCTTGAGTTAATGACTTTGTCTTAGTTAGGGTTTTACTGCTGTGAATAGATACCGTGACCAATGCAACTCTTATAAAGTACAATATTTAATTGGGGCTGGCTTATAGGTTCAGAGGTTAGGTTTTTATCATCAAGGTGGAAACATGGCAGCATCCAGACAGGCATGGTGCAGGCAGAGCTGAGAGTTCTATATCTTCACCTGAAGGCTGCTAGCAGACTATTGGCTCCTAGGGAGTTAGGACAAGGGTATTAAAGCCAGCACCTACAGTGACACACCTACTCCAACAAGGCCACACCTCCCAAAAGTGCCACTCCCTGGGCCATGCATATACAAACTTGCAGGAAGGAATAGTCATGGAAAAACAAAGGTGGACTGAAGAGGGCTGGGGAAGAGGGCAGGGGAGGAGGGCAGGGGAGGAAGGCTGGTAAAGAGCTATTTTTGGGATACTAAGGGCTAGTAGCATGGTGCAGAAAGTTGTGCCCTTACTACAGAGCTGAACATGAGTTTATAAGTTTGCACTCTGCTTTCTGGCCCATGGGACATTGGCAGAGAGCTTTCCACAAGCTTTGTAGCTGCTCTACATGGTACTTACATCAAATGCCCATTTGGGGTGACATATTCTATTTCTCTGTGGATTTGCTTTTCATAGTAACAGATGTATGTGTGTGTGTGTGTGTGTGTGTGTGTGTGTGTGTGTGTGTGTGTGTGTGATTAAGACTATTCTTTAACACACAGCCCTCCAAAAATTAGACAATGGTGGGATATAGTGAGGTCTGTGTTTCCTTGACAGACTGTCCTGCTTAGAGAGTGGGCAAGGCTAAGACATAGTTCTCTTTCAATTTGTCAGTAGTAAACAACTTTATGTAAAGTGTCAAATGTGAATCCAGTGGAGCAGAGCTCTATGAAATTTCACTTCCCCTGCTTTTAGAAATCGGTAAACTAAAGACTGAGCTGCCCAGGTCTCTTCTGAGGGTTGGATGTGGGAAGACCCTGGGATGTCAACAGATACTCCAATAGGTCAGCAGCTTATCATAGAGATTCAAAGAGTTGAGAACCATGTGAAATCATTTCCCAAACTTATTGGGAAGTTGGAGATCCTGTCTGAGTGCAGATATCTCCAGTAACCCTCAAAGTCACAAAGGAAAGTTCTCCTTATCTTCATTGACTCTTTCAGACAACTGGTTATCCAGCCATCCCTTGCCTTCTGCTGGTTCAAATTCTTCTTGCCCTCTTCTAAAGATCTGGAAACTTCTCTACCAAATGGTTTCTAAGTGAATGGAATTCTTCTGCTTTGGAAGGGTAACTATCAGGGGCCAATACAGTCTTGTATTTTCCAAGTAGAGAATGTTGCTGTCTGTGTTGACCACTATAGTAACATTCTTCCACATTCTCTGAAGAATTCCATTTCAATAAGAATTCCATTTATCAAAGGAACGAAAACGTCATATACTAGAGGAAGAGTAAGACTCTTTCCCCTCCTTCTTTAGACCTCCATGAACATACTTTGTGCTATTGAGACACCAGGTCTCTCCCTACAAGCCAGACATGACAGGACCATCGCACATATGAATCTGTAGTGATTGTGACAGAGTGCACAAGACCTTCACAAGATCAAGACAGGCAAAGCAGCAGCTGAATAGAGGGCCTCATGAAGTTCTAGCCCTCTCAGAACACGCCATGATGCTTCTGGGAGAAGGAGAACCAGTTTTCTTAAGGAATACATTCCCTAAATACCTATCAATGCTCCAACATAGGGCATCTCCACACATTCAGGCACATTCAGGCAGCACTGCATATGCTCAACAGGTATTAAAACAAAAGGGGGGGGGAACAAAAGTGGTGTGAGTGGGGGTAATTGTGGAGGAAGTAATTTGGGGAAGATCAAAATACATTATTTGCTCATATGAATTGTCTTAGTTAGGGTTTTACTGCTGTGAACAGACACCATGACCAAGGCAAGTCTTATAAAAAAACGTTTACTTGGGGCTGGCTTACAGGTTCAGAGGTTCAGTCCATTATCATCAAGGTGGAAACATAGCAGCATCCAGGTAGGCATCTCGCAGGCAGAGCTGAGAGTTCTATGTCTTCATCCACAGGCTGCTAGTGGAAGACTGACTTCCAGGCAACTAGGGTGAGGGTCTTAAGCCCACACCCACAGTTGACACACCTATTCCAACCAGGTTATACCTATTCTAAAAAGGCCACACCTCCAAATGGTACCACTCCCTGGTCCAAGAATATACAAATAATGACATGAATATTAAATAAAATATTTAAAAACACTATCACTCTGATTTTTTTCTTTTTTACTTTTTTTTTTTTTTTTTGGTGCATGAGTATTTGCCTGCATATACATATGTGTACTTCATGCATGCCTGGTGCCTAGAGAGGTCAGGGGAGGATATTGGATCTCCTGGAACTGGAGTTACAGTAAATCACCTGACAAGGGTTCTGGAAATCAAACTGGGTCTTAGGGCAACAAATGTACTTAACCATTTAGCCATACCTCCAGCTCTACAATCCCTCAGGCTCAAAAATTGTTGTCAGGGGGAGGATACAGATCAGAAGGGAGGGTGATGGGCTATGAGAGCAGGTTGTGGGTGCCTGCACTCACCAGCCACATGAACACCCCATCTCTGGGAAAAGATGAACCGCTCACGGAAACCCTGATTCTTTTATTCTTGGTCACACAATTTACTAATTCACATAACAGTTCATCCAAAATAGGTCATTCAGCCACTGGCACAATTTCCCAGGTCCAACCGCTAATGTATTTGGAGTTAATGTAAATGTGAACAATTTCCCAGACTACAATTAATAGCTTCTACCAACATGTAGAGTTAAAAAAAAACAACCCACCATTTCCCTAAACTGTCCAATTCACTCTCATCAGAGTTACTATTGAAGCATTCACTATGCGCTCTCCTCTACTGGGGGCATAAACAGGTTGTCATCAAGTCCCTGTCCACCTGTGTGTGTAGCCCAGACACCGAGGCCAAACGAGGCTGGGCTCCTGGGCAGATAAGCAGTCAGTGGTAATTCCAAGATGTCTCAAGGTTTATGTGCCACAGTTCATACCCCACCCCGACCATGCTCAGCACACACGCAGCCACAGACAACGATGAAATCATGATATTTGTAGCAAGTAGGTGGACCTGGGAACTACCATCTTAAGTGAAGTGTCCTTGACCTGAAAGTCAAGCAGAACATGCATACTTTTTAAGTATACGAAAATCTTAGGTTTTAATCTTTAATATATGTGTATATTTGGGGGATTGGAATAGGTCATGAAATTGGAAAGGAATTATGGAAGGGGACATAGGTAAAAGGGAGGGTTAGGGGGACCAAAAGGGGTGACAGCATGAATATTCATTATAGAATTCCAAGGTACTCTTCCTAGGGATGTTTGTTTGCCTACTACAGTTGGAGAAAACTTAGGAAGGGAGACTACAGGGGCCGATCCCTGCCCTCATTCTCTGTCCCCACTCTACACCATTCTCCTCAGTCTCACAGTTATCAGCCTTCGAGGCTCCCATCATGCAGAGAAGGATGTGTTAGTCCAGAGCCCAGCAGGGCCCCTTCCCTCAGGCTTGACTTGGTAAAGTGAGACCCCACGCATCTACCACATTTCTCTGCCCGCAGCTCTATCCCTGAGGAGGGGCACCAGATAAGAACTGAGGTGAACAGCGTTGCACTTGTATCTTACGGAGTCTCTTTATGTCGCCCTAAGTGTTAAAGTGTGGAACTCGGGTCTTGGGGCAGCGATGGGCAGAAATGGCAAGAAGGAATGAGCAGACACAAAGAGAAAACTGCAGGGAGAGTGGAGGGGGTGGGGAGACACATATCTGAGGCTATTCTGGTCGTCTTTCTTGAACTCTGTGTGTTCCTACTGTTTCCCAGAGACACAATGGAGCCTGGGCATTGGCCCCCCCAAAGGAGCTTAAGACAAATTCATTTCCCCTGATGCCATCAGAATGTTCTAATGAACAGTCAAGCCCTTTCACAAAGGTACCGAACTCTCACAACCTCAACTCAACCTCTGACCTCTGTGGGTCCTAGCCTGCTCTCTGACGCCGGGTCGGCATGTCCATCAACTTCAAGGGGTCCTCCATTGCTCCACTATCCCAGACGATCTTCTGAGATGGCCAGTCTGGGAAATATTTTCTTAATGTTTGAGACTTACAGGAAGTCTGATTAATGCCCGTTCCCGCCAAGAGTTATGTTCCCGAGATGCAGCTTTGCCAGTATATTTTCCTTATAATGAGATTCCCCAAATGATTTTCATACAAATAATGGCTCTTTTCAAGTAAAGAATGACATGGAATTTGCATGCAAACCTTTATTCAATAAATCACCTCCACTGATGGATACGTTCAATGCTGGTATTATATTTTCTAATGCAAAATTTAAATACTTCACTGTTTTATTGTGGTTTCCCCCCCTCACTGTTATGAGATTTCTGAAAGGATATTTTGTTGATTGCCCTACTATGGCTTATCCTCCTAGATTCCTGGATGCATAAATCAAATTCTATCTGCATTAGTAACTGCTCTGGGAGGTGTTTAATAATGAATAATGGCAGAATGACTCAGTGAGCCAAAGCTCTCAGTGATGCCTCTGCAGTCCCGGGAAGGCAGAGGGACTGTGATAAAGTGTGGGGACTCTGCGGGACTGTGTCCCCAGGGAGGGAGCAGTGCCTTAGGAGGAAAGCCTGAAGCCATTGCTCTGCGGAAGGTCAGAGCTCAGTAATTCATTAGTTATATCTTTTGACCTATACATTTTTCCAATCGCTGGGAAAGGGATGCTCACAGAGAAAACACTCAGTGTCTGTAACAGGGCTGAAGCGGAGTGTGAGCGCTTCTCCCAAGTCTGGGAAGCTGTCCACTTTTGCCTTCGTTTCCACCACACTAAGCAGACACTTTCTGGCACTTACCTCCACGCACGTTCGATTCCATGTGGAGACCTTCACTTTATCAAGCAGGGTGTCTATGAGCAGCAAGTAATAGGAAATATTTTGGTGCGCCACTTCATTTCTGATATTGGCTAATTTTGTACATAGCTTTGACTTCCGAGGATGCGCTGTCACCGGACATTGCACCATTCCCTCACGGTGTGTCTTGTTTCAGGGCTATTGTTGTCAGACTTACATCAAAACAAGTCGTGGCTAACAACTCTGTTTAGAGGGCCAGTTCTTTCTAAAGTTGAATGCTGGAAAATGGTGACTTTCTTTCTACCACTAGGTAAATGTTTATGTCTACAGTTCTAACCCTGCCTTATGTAAAAACCTCAGCATCACATGTGGGAAAGGGATGTTCACGAACTGCCTTTGCTTTTCCTTGCTGGAAAAACCCCTCACTTCTCATCTTTGAGATCCAGATGTCCCTTTTGCAGAAACCTGGGAGCTTTTGATCTTTGTGCGCTTTCCATTCCAGCACGCCACTGTCTACAGAACTAGGGGCAGAATCCTTGCTTGAAATATTATTTTTGTTTTGAGGTGCCGTGCACATTGGCACCATTGTGAATATGAAATATGTAGGTGATTTTTATTTATTTATTTGTTTGTTTGTTTATTTATTTATTTTTGGTCTCACTTGACGGTTTCTAAACTTTAAAATAATTCACTGAAAATTCACTTTGCTATCTTTGTTTTATTCATAAAATCCTTGCTCATCTCTCTTAAGATGTTTCCACTGGCCCACGGTCACTCTCTTCTTCTTGGATTCACCATCTCGCACGGCACAGCCCGTGGGCACTGCATCTCTGTCCTCTGGAATCCTCAGCTCCACTGTTGCTTTCCATTTTTGCCTTCATGTTTCAGTGTGTTTAAATCCTATGGAAACTTTCAGGTTCTCTGATTTCTCCCCTAGATGAGGACCAATCAGTATGAGTCCAGCTGAGCTCGGCATTTGGCGCATGCATGTCCCGTTGTCACCCTCCAGAGTACTGCTCTCCCCATCTTCCCACCCCTCTGCCCAAGGGCATTGTGGGAGTAGGCTCTGGATCATTTTCAGAAGGATTTCCCTCCACGTTTCTCTCTGGCAGCTGTTTTGGATGTTGCTTTTCTACCAAGACCTCAGAAGGGATCCAGTTTTGTGTTCCTTTGCCCACCTAGCTGAAGAGATTCTCTGTTGTTTAGAGGAGTTTCCACCGTTAGGCAAGGGCTCTCTCTGCCATCTGTTTGCTGTCGTAGGCCCTAGTCTGTGGGTTCTTCTGATGGAGCTAAGTGATGCTGACTCTGTTCCTGTAGTAGGCAGATGTAGCTGTTGGGGGGTTCAGGTTTGCTCCACTTCTCTGGAGGGTGTGCTCACTGCAAGTTACCACCTGCCGTTTTGTCTGATTGACCTTTGCCTTAAAGAAGCTTTTCAGTTTCATGAGGTCCCGTCTCTTAATTGTTGACCATAATGCCTGTGCTACAGGTGTTTTGATCAGAGTCGTCTCCTGTACTAATGTGTTCAAGGCTATTCCCGCACTTTCTCTGCTACCAGGGGTAGTGTATCTGGCTTTATGTGGAGATCTTTTGCCCATTTGGAATTAATTAGACAATTAGTGCTCTCATTTGACACTTTAAGTCCGTCTTCTAAAAGTCCCCATGTAGAAATTCACGAAGTTGTCTTGTCATTGTGTAACCCTGGATGATTCTTAAATGAGCCACCTAGCCATCAGCAGTCACAGGGTAGAAAGTCCAAAGCTTGATTGCCCACAGTTTCCCAAAGGGAGCCCCTGGACCTGAGTCCACGCAGGTTGGTGGGAACTAGTTTCCTGCCGTTGTTTTCAGAGTGTTAAAGCCAAGAGAACACAAATTCATGAGGATAAATGTTGCATAGAGTAATTAACATTTCTTATTTCTTTGTTTTGTCTATTACCATATCAATTCGGTGAGAGTAACTCATGGTGTTCATGCTAATTAGTGGCTTTACTTGGGAACTATAAATGTCTCTTTGACAACGAACAATAATTTCGTAAATGTGGTCTGCTTAGTAATGAATGTACTTTGTGCAGCAAAGCCCATGAAAGGATATTTGTTTAAATTTCTCTTCACATTTGAGAATTCTTGGAACATCAATTATCATAAAGATTTCCATTCTGAATTTAGTAACTTTCAAAATTAGGAAAATATTAGCTGCTTCCATAATGATCAATCTACAAGCACTAGCTTTAGTTTTTTGTTTTTTTATTTTTTTACTCGTTTGACATTTTCTGGGTATCTTTTGGTGTACATATATTATTATTATTACTTTTGATATAGTCAGAATTGTTACTCTGTATTTTTATTTTTGTATTATTTTAAATTTATATTTACACTCCTTATTTTATTCTCCTCCCTTCCCCCCCCCCCAATACACTCTCCGACTGTTCCACATCCTATACCTACACCTCACGCCCCTGTCTCCACCTGACCTCAACTTCCCTGGGACCTCCAGTCTCTTGAGGGTTAGGTGCATCATCTCTGAATGAACACAGACCTGGCAGACCTCTACTGTATGTGTGTTGGGGGCCTCATATGCTGCCTGGTTGGTGTTTGAGAGTTCTCGGAAGTCCAGATTAATTGAGACTGCTGGTCCTCAGCTTCTTTCAGCCTTCCCTAATTCAACACCAGGGGTCAGCTGCTTCTGTCCATTGGCTGGGTGCAAATATCTGCCTATCTGACTCTTTCAGCTGCTTGTTGCCTCTTCTGGAGTAAATTTCTGCATGGTAATCATAAGATTCTATATTTTATGACTCTGTGATCAGTGTGCATAGGCCTGATTTTCTTGTATCATTTGATATGACAATGCATTTAATCCTTCTGTGTCTGACTGATGACAGTTACCTCGGTAACAGTCAGTCTCCCTGCTCTCAGGCTTCACCCTGTACACATGTAGTTCCTGTCCATGTGTCACACTTTCCCTTGATCTTCTTTTGTCCTGCTTGTCTGTACGGCTACATTCATGCCAGCACTATTTTGTTACAACTTCCATAATTTTATATTGGGCTGATACAGTTCAGTAGTCCTAATTATCTTCATTTTTAATTTTTATTTTCAGTGTCAACTACCCAGTTTCATTGGAAGCCCTTTTGACATCACTGCAGTCACGTAGACTCTGCAGCACGTAGAAGCTGGCTTCTTCAGGACATTGTTATTTTGTACCTGAGACATTATATCTGTTTATTGATGTTTTCTTCCTGGCCTTTAATATACTTTCATTCCAATCTAAATGTGCATCTTTTTTTCCCCTGGATGCTTTTCTCTTGGTGGTATGAAATTGAACTCAGGACCTCATGTGTGCTAAGGACAGGATATAACACTGGACAGACCTCCAGCTCTGAGAACTCAATGCTTTTTCAATCACCACAACAGTATCCATTATTACAATTATTTTAAATAGCACTTATCATTGAATATGATAATTTATTTGGATTTCACTATTGGTCTCATATCCAGTGAACTTGTCAAAGGGTTTCATTAAATGTGACATTTTTAATTGACTAGTTCTTGGATTTTTATGTGAATAGTAAGCAATCATACAGTCTGCTTGTAGTGGGGTTTTTCTCTTTCCATGTATTAGAAATCATATTTAATAATACCAACAAATTATTAAATTAATTAGGAATCCTGCTCTTGCTGCTTCTTCCTAAAGGCTGTTATGTTTTAACTATAATTTAGTGATAGTCAATGACACATCTGTGAAAGGTCTTGGCCTTTAAAACTATATCCCTTAATGAGTTACTTGTTTTATTGAATAACTATTCGAAATTCATTTAGATTATCATGTTACTCTTCCCATTTTTAATTCTGTAAGTGGAAGAATAATTTAGAAGCCTTTTCACCAGTGTGTGTGTGTGTGTGTGTGTGTGTGTGTGTGTGTGTGTGTGTGTGTAGAATTACCTGGGAAGAAGAAATTCCAGCTAAAGAACTGCCTCCATAAGATTGTCTTGTAGGCAAGTCTATAGGACATTTTTTTTTTTTTTTGATTGATGACTTGTCATAGAAAGCTCACTTGGCCAGTGCAACCCCTGGGCTGGTGGTCCTTGGTTCTATAAGGAGGCTGAACAATCACTAAGGAACAAGTTCAACTCTATGCGTACCCTGCCTTGCCCCCACGGCCTCTGCACTAGTTCCTGTCTTGAGTTCCTGTCCTGACTCCCTTCAAGGAGGACTGTAGGCTGGAAAGTGAAATAAGCTAGTTCCACCTCAACTTGCCTTTGGGTATGCTGTTCATAGCAAAAGAAAGCTAACAAGGACATTAGCTGAATTTTTACATTTTGCTGCATTTCTTCAGGTAAGTCTTCTAGATATTTATATATTTGTATTTATATGGAAGGGTAATGTGTGCTATAACCTGCATGTATCAGTCAGAGAACAACTTTGTTGAGTTAGATTGCTTTCTCCAATTTCATATGTTCTTTCACTTTTTAACTGAACCCACTGAGTCCACTTAATGTTTCCTGAGTGTACACTGATGTGGTAGGACCATCTACTGGAGCAGGGGTAACTTTTCAGGGACCGCATCCCTAAAGAAAATGTTCTTGCCCAATAATTCATCAGTTATCAATAGCTCTTGCTAGGATATGACTCTTTATGAAACCCTTTCCATACATGCAAGGATTTTGACTAGCTTGATGGTGTGTGTGTGTGTGTGTGTGTGTGTGTGTGTGTAATGAATGTGTATGTATATATTTGTGTGTGTGTATGTGTGTGTCACTGTGTATGTATGATTATATGTGTTTGTGCATGTATGAGTGCCTGTGTATCTGTGTGTGTGTATGGTATGAGTGTATGTATGTGTTTGAGTATGTGTTTGTGTGTGTGCATGTGAATGTGTATGTCTGCATGTGTGTTTGTGTGTGTGTATGTGTGTGCTGTATATGCAGTTACAGCTTCTGCGAGTTCATGTGGGCAATGGCATGTCATGTCCAGCAAATAATGTTTCTATATAGCCGTCTACTGACTCTGCCTCTTAATAATTTTTCCACCTCCTCTTCTTCCATGATGACCCCTGATCTTTGTGTGGAGACAGATGGCGTAGCTGTCCCATCTAGAGCTGGGTACACAGTGGTCTCTTATTTCCTGTGTGTGGACTAGCTGTGAATCTCTGTATTAATTTCCATTTACTGTAGCAAGACTTTTGATGAAGAAAGCGAGATATAATAATCAATGTATATAAAGATAAGAATTTAGGGTATAGTTCAATAGTATGTCCTTTTAGCAAAATAACAGTCCTGGCTCCCCCAGGGCCTATAACTCAGCTATATACAAGTTTTTGGCTTAGTAAATGGTACCAGACATGGATTTTATGAGTGCTATTTAGATCCAATCATAAAGTGGTTGTTTACTCCAGTGATCGTTGTATCACTATTACACCCACGGGCATTATCTTACCAGACCAGTTGTTCTTTTGGCTGATGGAGTTCACAGCTGGGTATATTACTGAATATTTTCTTCCCCATTTCATAAATAGAACCATCCAGTTCTACAAAACCAACCACCGTGGGTGAAGCTTCAACGTCAATCCAAGCTTGATTTCTCTATTTCCCATGTCTCAAGTATATGGTGTCTTCAACAACAAGGTCTTGACATCAAGTTCTGGGGGGTGACAAGGAGCAATGGCAATAGCCTATAATCTTTGTGGCAGAGGGCCTGTTGTACATCACAGAGAAACAGCTTGTACAGAGGTAACCCATACCTGATGCTGAGATTGTATCTAGAAGCAGTGTTGCCCTCCCCATTGTAGAATATCTTTACTTAAACTCATTTTAAACATTTATATGTCCTTATCTTAGGAAGCTTCTAGGTAGTAGTGGGCTTCTCTGTGGCATTTTCAAACACTGTTTGTATTAACTATTCCCTCTCTATCCTCCTCGTCCTCCCCTCCCCTCCCACCTCTACCCAATTTACCCATCAATTCCCTGTGTGCTTCTTTTTATCTCCATACTATTGGTTTTCTATCTCTCTTCATCCGAAATACCCTCGCAATAGTGCTTTACTGATCTCCTGGCTTCTGTGGACATTTTGATTGGATATTTTCTCCACCTTTTCTTTTTAAATAGAATATCTGTGGCCTAAAGAACACTCTGGGGACTCCCTTTCAATGAAAGGCGCGCTCCTATAACTCTTGGCTTGATGTTGACAGACTTACTCCTCCCTCCTTATCTCTGGTGAGCCCAGCACACACACTAGGTCCCAGCGAGGATGCACACCTCTTGTGAGCAGACTGTCTCTAGATAAACATGAATATAAGGGCTTAGTGATAAGCCTGTCCTCATGGGTTCTAGTGTCCAGTTTTCTTTTTGTAGCTTTGGAGACTTCTTATTCTATCTCATCAAGACCCACATACATAATTGTACTTACGATTTCCTGGAGTTTGTGGGGCAGGATTTTGTTATGTATAGCTGGCCTTGTAGCAGAAGGCCAGCTTTGAAATTCAAGCAAATATTTTCTAGGTAATGAAACATCGTTTAAAAGTCTTCACAGGAGAGTCAGAACACAGGTAAGCTTTGCAACTCTAAGCTATATGCTCATTAGACTATAAATAATTATCCCAGATAGATACTATTCCTCCTTCTAATTGACATTCATTTTGTAGAAATAGGTAAGCAAGAGTGGGAATCACTTTATATAATTGTGGTATTCAATTTTCAGCTTTAAAATCTGTTATAAATACAACTTTCAAATGTAAGTGAACTATTACACCACACACACACACACACACACACACACACACACTACACACACTGATTGTCTATAATCACAATGAAGAACACCTATAAATTATTCTAAGGTGCTGTTTTTTTAAGCCACATGGTCTATTGAATAAAATAACTCTATTTGCATAGAATGTAAATGTCTGCAGTTTTCCTTCTGTGCTGTAGCTTTCTGTTGCTATAATAAATATAACCAAAAGCATTATGGGAGAGGAAAGGATTGCTTCAGACTACACTTTCAGATCCCAGTCCATCATTTAGAGAAATCAAGGCAGCAACGCATGATCATAGCTTACTCTACCTCACTGACTTACATTCCACTAGCTTTGGTATCCTGCCTAGGGATGGAGCCTCCCACATCAATCATCAGCAGATCATTATCCACTGATGATGGGAATTCTTCAGTGTCTTTAAATTATCACAGTCCTCATTTAAAAATAAAATCTACCTTTTCACATAAATTACAAGAAATTTCCCATTTCTATTTTACATTCTATTTTTTTAATTTTTACCACAGCTTTCTTCATCACACCTCTTAATTTTAATTTGGAATACGTTGTTATTATTATTATTAGCTTACCATACTTCATTTCTTTTAGCTCAGATTGACAGTGTCCTCACTCAGGTTTTGATTTTACAGAAAACTAGTCAATTCCAGTTTGTCAAGATGTTTCGCACGATGTGTAGGGTTGGTGGCTTTCAGTTCCCCTTCTTCTCTGTAAGTGTGTGGCTGGACTCTCATGCCTGCCGTTGCACAGCTCCTGGTGATGGGGTCTCTTTGTCTTTCTCTATGTGCACTTTTTAGCAGTTTTGATTTCTGGGTTTCTTCTGAAAGCATTTCTTTGAATTTCTACTAGTATGACTAGAGTGAGCTCCAGTTGATATTTTAATTTTGTTATTAGTTGTACGAGCTTTTTGATCTACCTTGTCCTGCCCTTCACCTCCTTCTCCCCTCTCCTCCTTCTTTCCTTTCTCTCTCCCCCTCCCACCTTTCTTTTTTTCCATTGATTTTGTGAAATTCCTAGCCATGTGACACTGAAGGTGTCCCTCCCTTCCTATTTTTGTATCACAATTTGAAATCCTAATTAAATGAGAGAAGAGCCTTTGACAGAGTTCATGGAGCCTTTGTTCCATTGTATTATTGTCTTTTCCTTCCCAGTTTTTCAGTCTGTTGGATTTCTATCCACCTACCTTCCACTTAATTTATGCATTCACCTAGACTGTGAGTTTTGAGTCTGGTTTCCTAGTATGCGCCAAGAAAAGCCCTTTCTCCTTAGCCCATCCAGTCCATACTTTCTACCAGTCTCTCTGCATGAATAGGGTTCCCATGCACCCAAGGTTGTTTGTTCATTACACATCACTGTTGTAAATGGTTTGGTGCAGGGCATCTGCTGAGCAGCTAGTCTGGGATGCTACGATGTTCCACTCTTTCCATCCCCAGTGCACTTGGGCTTTATCGGCTCACTTCTCCTCCTTCCACAGGATAACCAGTCTCTGCTCTCTATGGCATAGAAACTTTATCTATCTCAAGGGTCCACCAGGCTATCCCCTGTGTGTGTATAGACGTATGTCAAGTGACTCTCCGCTCTTCCTTTAGTGGGTGAATCTCACTTGGTATAATAGTCTGGCTGGAACTTTGGTCTTTCCACATGCCTCAAGTTTCTGATCATTGCCTGAGACAAGTCTACTAGAGCTCCTCCCAGAACTCCTCCCAAAAACTCCTCCCAGAGCTCCTCCCAGTGTTCCTGCAGTGAAGTCAGTCTATATGATTGCTTTGTGCTTTCACCCTCTGATAGACTTAGAGATGTGTAGTGCTGTGGATTATCTCATGGCTGTTCATCCTTAAAGACAACATCTGTATCCAGGCAAGGTCGCTTTTACAGCATGCAAAGGTAATAATGCATAGATGGTGACAATTCCGAGGATACTGACTTACTAAAAGTGGCAGCTTTACAAGAAGATGAATCATCAGGTAAGGGCACTTGCTGCCAAATCTGACAACGGACATGTGGTCCCTGCAGCTCACATGGTGGAAAGAGAGAACAGACTCCTGCAAGTTGCTCTGTGACTTCCACACGTTTTGGCCCACCCCTTCAATCAATCAGTCAATAAGTCAATCAATGTAATTAATTTTTAGATAAATGAAAGTTATAGTTTTGACATAGTTCAATTATTTTCCTTTTTAAAATTTTTAAAACGATTTTTTAATTTCTTTATAAGGAGCCTGGTGTCTGAATCCTTCATGTGGTAACTCCTTGTATCTGTTACTTTTCTGTTACTATGACTGACAGCAACTTACAGAGGAAGGATCTGCTTAGCCTCAGACTCAGTCCATTATGGCAGGGAAAACAAGTGACTTTCCCAGCTGTGGCAGAGGGATGACGGGTGACTGTTCACATCCTGTCTGTGGTTAGGAAGGTCTTAGCATAAGAAGGTCCAGCGTGCAGAATGGTGCCACCCACATTCAGGAGGAGTCTTCTCTCTGTGACACAGCCTCTCTGTAAATACCTCGGAGGTGTGACCAGTGCCATGACCCTTAGGTGATTCCAAATTCTGCCAAGTTGGCCAGGACGAACCCTTGCACATCTACATTTCAATTCTTAAGGCTTAAGGTACTGACTCTTTGCAATTTTGTGATATTTTGTTTTCCCACCTGAACTGTCATGTTTTAAATCTTTTCTTTATAAACTCTTCAGAGCTCTGCATTTTCTGTTGTCATTTAAATTTCAAATTCCACAAATTGTCCAGATCCATGCATTCCCATAATGTAGTCTGATCATATGCAGTGAAACTTTGACACTCTCTGGTAAGTGTCAATTATTTTAGATAGATTCCAGTACTTATTACCTTAAAAAAAAAACCCTAAAAACAAAAGACATGATTTTGTGTTTCATCTAATCTTCTGATTAATTCTAACGGTGGTAGGCACAAGATCCAATAATGGTTTTTCACTGCAAGCACCAGGCTAGAAATCACAATTTTAGAAAAAACACAGAAGGAAAAAAAAAATAATGATGTTTCTATACACACCATACATTGCATGCATAAATACACTTCAATAGCTGGATGCTAAAACAAAAATGAAAAATGTGATACTGTTTGAGAAAGATGAAAATGGGTGAACAGCAGTTGGATTCATGAGCAACAGTGTGTGGACTTGTGGCAAGCAGCTAACAGACCACACTGGGCAGCACATTGCCATGGCTCCTCAGTGGAGTAGGATCAGGAAGGAACACTGTAGAGGGCCCCGGGAGGCTATTTGGGTTCCTCTTAATTTGAAAGGATGCAGGGACTTTTATTCTATCCAGAGAGTGAAATTGCATACTCATGCCTATATCAAGGCTATCCGAAATTACTTAAAAGGGTGTTTTTTTTTCCTCTTGTTTTACTAACAAGTTAGAATCTGTTTTGTAAATTCATTTTCAATGTTACTTTGCTTCAATCACCAGAAAATGAGTGTTTTTAAAGGCTTTTTATTACATTATTTGCACTTAGACTTCTGCCCTGCTAAGTGTTCACTTTTTTTTTCCATGTCTAATAATTTGTTTTTTTTTTTAAAAGGGATAATATTGAATATGGAGTTTTATTTTGGAAGCTTTGTAAAACTAATAACCTATTTTATTCTTCTTGAATTTTTAATTATATTGTATTTTCAGGGTGTATGGGTTTGATAGGCAAGTGGGCTAGTTTAACAATATTTTGAAACAGTAAATACCCACAGACAGTTATTTTGGAGATTAATTTAATTTTGAAACAATATGTCTGCATGGAAGCTAAGTCTGAAAATATTCTTATTGCTTTAGAGGCAAAAATAAATAAATCTCTAAGTGAAAGTGGTTTAATCAATTCACCATTATGTAAGATTTAATCAAACATAGTGTCTTCAGAATAATATCTCATTTCCTTTTGATTATAATGAAAAAATATATTACACATTTTTTTTGCATACGCAGAGACAGACAGACACATGCATATACTCTGAAATAAATCATGTATATTGGATTATTTTTTTACCCAGATCATTAATTAAAAATGCTAGCAGATGTTTGTGGTAAGGTATTGGGTTATCTGGATATACGCTTAGGAGTAGAACAGCTGGGTAATATGGTAGTTGTATTTTGACTTTTCTGTTGGAACATAGTTCAGAAATGAAGTCCTGTGAAAAGAATTCTGGATGCTTGTGAGAAAAGCAAACACGAGCTGTATGACCTCAGTTTTTTATGCTCCCCGTAGGTGTAGCAGATAGGAGTGAGTTTACTTCACATCACTCACTATTGCTTGCTGCCGTTATTCAACGAAATGTTTACGGTGTGCTTTATATGCCTCTATGGAAAAACATTCTTGCCACATATGGCTTGTTCTTGTGGTTCTATACAGATCATGAAAACTTTACTAAGGTTCTTAACCCTCAGGGTATACAAACTGTCTAGGTTCTGAATAAAGCTGGTCATTGCATGAGACTTTATTCCGTCTCATGCATTGCCCCCATCCTCCCAGGTCCCACTGACTCTAGAAAGGGAAAAGAATTCTAAACTGATTTCCACAGTGGCTGTCTTAATTTTCACCCCCACCAACAGTGAATGGGCTTCCTCCTTCCCCATATCTGCTCTAACATTTGTCATTAGGTTTCTTTTTTTCTTTCCATTAGTTATTATTTTTTTAACTTTATATCCCAACTGTAGACTCTCCTCCCTCCTCCGCTCCCAGTACCTCCCTCTCACCTTTTCTCCCCCAACCCATGTCTCCTCCTTTTTTCCTCAGAAAAGGGGCATCTCCCATGAATATCAACCTGCCTCGGCATATCTAGTATATCAGATATCTTCTGTTGAGGCTAGACAAGCCAGCCCAGTTAGGCAAAAGGGATCCAAGCCCAGGCAACAGATTCAGAGACAGCCCCTGCTCCTACAGTTAGGGGTCCCATAGGAAGACCAAGATGCACATCTGTTAGAATGTGCACAAGGCCTAGGTCCATCTCATGCAAGCTCTCTGATGGATGGTTCAGTCTCTGAAAACCCTATGGGCCCAGGTTATTTGATTCTGTAGGTTTCCTTTTAGTATCTTTGATCTCTCTGGTACCACTGGTTTCCCCTCTTGCACAGGATTCCCCTTAAAGTTTGGCTGTGGGTCTCTGCATCTGTTTCCATCAGTTGCTGGGTGAAGCCTCTCATCTGATACTTATGCTAGGCTCCTGTCTGCAGGTAGAGCAGAATATCATTAATAATGTCAGGGCTGGGCTCCCTCTCATGGCATGGGTCTCAGATTGGACCAGTTATTAGATGGACATCCTCTCAATTTCTGTTCCATCTTACCTCTGCACTTCTTGTTGGCAGGACAAATTGTGGGTTGAAGATTTCATAGCTGGGTTGGTGTCTCAACCCCTCAATTGGAAGTCTTGCCTGGTCACAGGAGATGGGCATCTCAGGTTTCATATCTCCCAATGGTAGGATTCTTAGCTAGGGTCACCATCATAGATTCCTTTGAGATTCCATTGTCCTAGGTTTCTAGTTTATTCCAAAGATGCCTTCCCCCACACTGATTCCAGTTCTCTCTCCCAGTACTCCCTTCCTCTTCCCTCCTTCTCACCCCCTTTCCCAACCAATTCCCCCCTCCATCCACTCCCAATGTCTATTCTAGTTCCCCTTCTTAGTGAGAATCAAGCATCCTCCCTTGGGTCTTCCTCGTTACTTAGTCTCTTTGGGTCTGTGGATTGTAGCATGGTTATCCTGTACTTTATGGCTAATGTCCCCTTATAAGTGAGCACATACCATGCATGTCTTTCTGGGTCTGGGTTACCTCACTCAGGATGATATTTTCTATTTCCATCCATTTGTCTGTAAATTTCATGTCATTGTTTTTAAAGGCTGAGTAATAATATTCCATTGTGTAAATTTACCACACCTTATCCATTTGTAAGGTTTCTTGAGGACAGCCATTTCGATAGTGGTGAGTTGGTATCTCAAAGTGTTTTAAGTTGCAATTCCATGATAACGAGGGATTTTGAACACTTTTAAAAACAGCTATTGGCTACCTGTGTTTCTTCTGTTAAAAACTGATTAGTTTGTTAGCCCACTTGGTGAACAGTTTATTTTTAATTTTTTTTAATTTTCCCATTTTTTATTAGATATTTTCTTTATTTACATTTCAAATGCTATCCTGAAAGTTCCTTATACCCTCGCCCCGCCCCTGCTCCCCTACCCACCCACTCCCACTTCTTGGTCCTGGCATTCCCCTGTGCTGGGTCATATAAAGTTTGCAAGACCAAGGGGCTTCTCTTCCCAATGATGGCCGACTAGGCCATCTTCTGCTACATATGCAGTTAGAGACACAAGCTCAGGGGGGACTGGTTAGTTCATATTGTTGTTCCATCTATAGGGTGAGCAGTTTTATTAAGACTTAAATTTTGCAATTATCTGTAAATTCTGGCTGAAGTGTAGCTAGTAAAGATTGTCTCCCATTCTCTGAGCTCCGTGCTTTGCTGAGGGCTTCTTTTGCTGTGCATAAAATGTTATGCATTCTCTGTTTATATTGGGGGTATTTCCTGTGCTATTGGTCCATTTTGGAATGACTTTTGTTCATTGCCAAAACCATACATCTGTTGATTCCATGATAGACAGGAATCAAATCTCATTATTCTGCAAGAAGATATCCAGTTTTGCCAGTAGCAACTCTGAATAGCTAGCTGCATGTTGTTGGCTCCTTTATCAAAAGTTAGGTGGCCATAACTGTACCTGTTAACTGAGATACTTTTATGCCCAACCCCGTATTTACTGGTACTGTGTTCATTATAGCAAGGGGGTGGAACTGAGCTAGCTACCCAGATGCATAATTAATGAAAATCTCATATATGTGTATAAAATCAAAAACTATTCATCTCTAAAGAAAATGAAATACCATTTCACTCAAAAGAAAACAGAAATTATGAAACTTGCAAAATAAAATTAAATATGTGAATGGTATGCTTCCTTTTGGGGGGGGAGCATCTTGTGCCTAGGTGGCTTCAAACTTGCTTTGTGACCAAGAATGACCTTGAACTTGTGATTCTCCTGTTTTTGCTGCCTGAGGGCTGGGATTATGGGCTTTGGCCACCACACCTAGTGTGATGTAGTACTGGAGTCAAATGTAAGGCTTATGAATACTGGGTCAGCACCCTTCCAAATGAACTATATCCCTGGTCCCAGTGGGATGATTTTCAAAACAATATGAAAGTTGTACAAAGGGGAGGGAGAACCTGTAGAGACCACATCCAGAGGTTAGGAAAGGCCCCCGGTTGGGGATGGGGCCACCCACTCATCTCCAAATTTTTTTTACCCAGAATTGTTCCTGTCTAAAGGAAATATGGAGACAAAGTGTGGAGCAGAGACTGAAGGAAAGGCCATCCAGAGACTACCACACCTGGAGATTCATACCACATACAGACACCAAACCCAGACTCTATTGCAGATGCTAAGAAGTGCTTGCTGACAGGAGCCTGATATAGCTGTCTCCTGAGAGGCTGTGCCAGAGCCTGACAAATACAGAGGCAGATGCTCACAGACAACCATTGGACTGACCATGGGGCCTCCAATGAAGGAGTTAGAGAAAGGACTGAAGGAGCTGAAGGGGTTTGCAGCCCCATAGAAAGAACAATATCAACCAACTAGACCCCCCCACCCTCAGAGCTCCCAGGAACTAAACCACCAACCAAAGAGTAAACATGGAGTGCCCCATGGCACCAGACACTTAAATGGTAGAGGATAGCCTTGTTGGGCATCAGTGGGAAGAAAGTCCCCTGGTTCTGTGAAGGCTCGATGCCCCAGTGTATGGGAATGCCAGGGCAGGGAGGCAGGAGTAGGTAGGTAGATGGGTGGGGCATCCTCATAGAAGCAGAGGGAGGAGGCATAGGATAGGAGGTTTCAGAAGGGGAAACCAGGAAAAGAGATAACATTTGAAATGTAAATAAAGAAAATATCCAATAAAAAAAAAAGAAAGTTGTACAAAATGTAAGCGATTTTTTCCCTTAATCTGTTGCCTGATTTCTGTGATTGCTATTAGTCTGGGGATTGAACCTAGGGCCATCTGTGTGCTAAGTACATATTCTGTTACTAGGTGCAGCCGAATCTCTACTAGTATTTGTGTACTGGCCACTTACTTTTGTCAAAGAAATTAAACATTTTCTGTTTAATTAAACACAGGAAGCAAATGAAAGGGTGTGTTCTTTAAAATGCTCAGGTCATTTTTAATGCTGAAGAGTACTTTAAAAAGATTCTAATTTGTTTATACTTTGGGGGGAAAACTTTAGCTCCGTTTATTAGTAGAAACAGGACCTGTGAAAGCGTGTCTTGGAGTCTGTTATTTTAATTATGACATGACTTACATAACTAACTTTGCTGTGTAACCATTCTTCTGCTCACTTGGCTGGCTCAGTATTTCGTATGTAGACATGAATGAGAGATAGATCAAACTCCCCAAGTCTATAACTGGGTGTGAGTGGTTTAATCCTGGGAAATTAAATGAAAAAGAACGATTTCCCCCAAACACCTAACAATAATTGGATCCAATACACTGAATACCAAACCTTAAATTCAATCTTTCAAACAGAGGGAATCTTTTCACTGTGAAGGAGAAGAAAAAAGGATCACATTCCTATCTTCTCAAAGGAGAAAATTAAAATGGCACTCACTTTACCGTCCTATGACTTCTCTCTCGTTTCTTCTTTTTTTTGCAAGGGGCAGTGGCAAGAAAATAATGATTTTTCAGACAGCTTCTTCTAAGGCTTTAGTTAATTAACTTGATCGTCCCATTTGGGATTTAATTCAAGTCTTTCCAACTGTCGCCATGACTCATTGATGAAGAGATGGGCTGAAAGACAGACTACATGCTTATCAGAAATGGGCTGTGTGTTGCCTGCATCATAGTTTTAAGCACAACCCATCACTGGGCAGTTGTAAGGACTTTGAACACTGTCTTCTGCCTGCTCCTCCTAATAACATCTTTTGTGTTTCCTGTTTCTTCTTTCCAATGATGTTTCCAAAGACTTGTTCTCTTCTGTAAAGACCCTCTATTCCAAGGAGAATTTTCATAAAATTGCAGACAAGTGGCCATAAAGAAGTGTGGTCCTGGGCCTGTGCTGTCCATACTCTGTCCTGTGCAAACGGGCAGACACTTAGATGTGATAATACAGAGAGAGGAGGAAAGCCACCATGCTGCTCAGGACTTCTGCTTGTCCTTGATGAAAGAGGAGTCCAGGGTCCAGGGTCTCAGGACCATTTTCTGCAGTTGCGTAGCCAGTCTATAAATAGGTGATTCAACATCTGGTTTTGTTTCTTTCTAAAATACAGAGCAACGTTTTTTGAAATAATCTCTGGTTTTAAATGGCATAGAAATCATAGATAATCTGGTGAGCTGTCTCAAGTCCAGTACCCATATCCATGTCTGTGTAAGCAGTCACAATTAAGCTCTGCAGCTCATGGAAAAGACACAAAAAGAGGAGGAAAACCAGTTAGAAAGAAGGGAATTAGCAGAAGACAGGAGTGAAAGTGAATCTGACCAAAATTAACTATATGCTGTATGATATTATTTTAAAACTTAGGTTTCAAAAATCAACTTGTCAAAAGTAAGACTGGGAAGTCATGGCCCAGCAGCTAATAAAATCCTCAGTCACAAGGACCAGAATTTGCTTCCCAGAACTCGTCTAACAAGCTGCCTCCTACAAATGCTTAGGACTCCAGCTCCAATGAATGGACCAACCCCTGTCCTGGCTGCCTCTTGTGCATAGGTGTGCTCATATCCATGCATGCAAATATATATGTGCATGCATACAAATGTAAGTGTTCACACAGACACAAACACACCCATGAAAATAAGTACAAATATGATCTTCAGAAATCAAAATGAAAAGATGAGTGAGAGAAAGAGAAAACAGGTGAAAATCTCAAAGCCAATAGTTTTGAACATCTCTCTCATGACAGTATCTGTTGCTCTGTTGGGGTAAATTTGAGCCCTGGAAACAGGTTTCACTGTACAGTGGTGGTGGTGGGGTTGTATTCTTGCCCATTAGTATTCATTGTCCTTCCCTAAGGGCAGATCTTGCTTCCCCCTTCACTCTCTTCAAGAGACATCCAAGGTCACAGGAGCATATATAAAGATTGAGTTTCCAACAGCTCAGATCTCAGACTGACTCTGGCAAGCAGTTGCCTGCTTTACAGCTGCAGGAGAAGCCTTGGAATGAAGCTGAGATGCATAGCCTGCTCCTGCAATCTCTCCTGACTGATACACTCACAGAGTGGAGATGCCATTTAAGTGTGGGCAGACTAGTAGGAAGAAAATGAAAAGCTTGGGTGGCAAAAAAAAAAAAAAAAAAAAAGAAAGAAAGAAAAGAAAAAAAAGCTTATAAAAACAGGGAAATTAGAAAGAAAAGGGATGAACAAGGTCAAATTATGACAATCCTATAATTATCACTGAAGAGATAAAAATCAGTTTGACCAGAGCTGAACTGTTCTCCCTTGCAATTATTGGCTAATAATGTCACATTCGAGCGCATCGGGCACTAAATCAGCTTAGTGTTTCTCGCATCTTGCTTTACTTCCTGTTTATATCAAATGCATATTGATCACCTACTAAGTGTCCTACCACTTTACGAGGGTTATGACACAATAGGGACTGGACATGGCTCAGCTCTCTACCTGTGGGCTCTGTCCAGCTAGGTGCCTTGGCTCTGTTTCACACCTCTGCCCAGCCATGGGTCTTACCCATTTCTCATAGCATACATCTTCCTTATCATCTGGCGCTCGACTGTTAATTTTTAATCAAATAAAAACCACCTCCTGACTTTTAAGGCTCAAAGGTCTCATTTGTTGACAGCTTGGTTCTCAGCAGCTGGTGCTATGGTGGGTGGGTGTGCAACTTTCAGAAGGCAGAGCCTTGTAGAAGGAAGTGAAGTCACTAGGGAGGTGATGGGACAATAGAGAAACCTCTTCTCTTGTTTCCCTTTGTTCCTTGTCTTACAGGAGGTAAGCTTCCACTAGCCATGTGATTTTCCCATGATGAATTGCTTCAAAGTAGGAGAAGCCACCAACCATGGACTGAAATTGCTAAAACAGAGGACCAAAGTCGACGTCTACCTTGCATTTATCTGAAGGATTTGTCACAGTGAGAAAGCTGACTACCACACAACACTTTAGTGATCAAGCAACTTTTGCTTAACCTTATTGTAGAGACAGGAATCTTTCAGTCTCATCTCAGTGCATCAAATACTTCAATATAGGTCTTAATTTGTCACCAAATGAGTTTTTTTTTGAGTCTTTTGTTCACAGTCAATCAAGCTTAGCCCAGCTATGTGGAGAAGGAATTTTATTTTCCCAGTACTAACCTTTATTTCTCTTTCAAATATATATTCTGTTTGGAGGACAAATCACAAGTTCATTGCCCCCTTCTGTGTGCATCCCACTGACATTCAGAGGACCAAGGAATGGTTTTCTTATGCTTGTGCATTCTGGCATCCATATCTGTCAGATTTGGCATTTTGAAGACATGACAGAAGGTTATGATAGACCGTCAAGAAAGTGGAAAGGACCAAATGATCTAGAAAGTGTGAACATGAAGGAATCCAAGTCATTATTTCTACAGATCCTGCTGAGGAAGAACAAGTCATTTCTGACTATATTTAAAACAGGTTTAGGGCCATGTGTGCTGACCCTTCCTAGAACAAGGGGCCTTTCCAGGACAAGTCACTTTAGGGTCTTATCACTTCATCTTTAGTTGGCCAAGGAAGAGAGCTTTATAATTTCTGAGTCCTGGAATTCAAGCTGACCTGAAGTTTCCTCGGTTACATCCCTCTGTCAGACTCAGGCTGAACAGGGAGCTATTTGTAGGGGACCCTGCAGTTGCACTTTGCTAACCTCCCCTTAAACTCTGGAGCCTACTGGTATCTCTGTGGATGAACAGGTGAGCATCGTAGGCTTGCCAGCTATGGCCAGTCTATCACTAAACCCCACACCAGCTCACAAAGCTTGATTCTACAGACCTACCTCTGAACTTCAAGGATTTTTTCCTACCCTACAGCCCAAGAAGAGAATGAAAAAGATCCTACATCTACTTTCAGATTCAGTGAGACCACTATCACATTGACACTGGGGGGCTTTATGAGATAGTCCAACTGGGTACATCCAACTGCTGAATCCTGCTGTGATAAGGTCATCTTCTTTATCTTCCATCTCCTCTCCTGACTGAATCAAAGAGGAAAATGTCACGCTAGCATCCCTACTAGAGAATCTCTCCACTACACAAGTCAGGATTCCAGGAACACTGTTGACATATTATGGGATAGCCTTCTTTTTATTCTCTATCCAGCGCACTCGCTGTTTCCTTACAATATGGCGGAATGAGCTTTCTCTTTTAGTCTTGTATTGTTTGTCTCCTTGTGAAATGAAAGATTTTTTTTTGCACATGTAAGTCGATGTGTTTGCATGTGTGTGTGTGTGTGTGGGTGAATGTGTGTGCATATACATGCACAGGTGTAGGAAGGCTCAAAGTTGAGGATGGATGCCTTCATCCATCACTCGGCACTTGCCTGAATCAGGGTCTCTCAAGAACCCCAGAGCTTGCCAAGTCTCTGGAGTGTATGTATCCAGCTTGCCCCAGGGGTCATCTGCTTCTGCATCCTGGGGTTAGAGGTGGTTTCCAGACCGGTCTTGCTTTTCCAGGGGTCCTGGGGAGGCCTTATACTTGCATGTCAGGCACTTCATCCAGTCTTCTCCTCAGCCCTTGAAATAATTCTTGATAAAGTAAATGGAGATGGTGAAAGACATGTAAGTGGGGAGATGGCTAAAATGCTGGAAACACGGGAGATAATGTCCTTCCCTCCTGTCTGTCACACAGCACGTTGATAAGAGAGCACTAGGAGGTTGTTTCAACTAGCATTACAGAATGCCATCTCTCCACAGGAAGTCGAGCAAAGCTATTTTGCTTTAAGGAGAAGATATATTAAAATTTTTGTTAAGACTTTCAACAAGTCCATTATTGCCACTCAGAAGTATTGACCTTGGCCTTGGCCACACCCACAGTGTCTGTTGCTCACTGAGATTGCACCACATCTCCAATATTTGATCTAAAGCCATCTTCCAGCTGACTCACAGCCCATGACTCCATCTCAGAAGATGGAGTGGGCAAATATGGACTTTCTCCCACCTCCCACATTCTTCTTTGCTCAGTGTCTGTCTGCATCAGGGTACCTGTCCACTATTATAAACAGACATGTTCCTAGACAAATAAATGCCCCACCCCGTCATCCTTATTACATCTTTGTCAAGATGTAATGACCACCGATGAGTCTCCCTTTATTTCTGTGTTCATCATGTCTCAGGACTGTGTTCAATCAATATATCTCTCAAGACACTGCCATTCTTGGCATTGTGGCCAGTTATGGGAGTCATATCCCCTTAGCATAGTAAGTCATTTCTCTGCTTTCTTACTCAAGCAAACCTCAGATGTATCAGAATCTATTCTCCAGTTCTTACTGTCAGGCTGCCTCACTCATTTTTCTCATCAGGACCACTTCTTGCTATAGGCACCTCTTACCTATATCCTGTAACCAGCTGAACACATGCACTCATTTTCCTCCTGAACCCCAGAGTCCCGTGGGGGTTTTTGCTCTTCTGAGCATGTTACTTCTCCTTCCTCTTGGCCTCTGTGGCTCTGTGGTGTCTTGCCTCTCCTTTCTCCTCAGCCATTTCCATTAACAGCATTAGTTGTTATTTAATACTATTTATTTCCATAGAGTTCTATTTTTTCCCATTTCCTGCTTCTTTTCAACATCCATTCCAGGATTCAGCTAGTCCCTTGTGGTAAATAATTCTAATCCCCATTCCTTCATGCTGGAGTCCTCTCACTCTTCCGTTGCCTACACATTAGGATCCATACCTCAGGACCCACAGCACCAAACTTGAAGACAGTCTTGATTTCCTTCCAATCAGTTGGGGCCATTCGTAATGAGGCACAATGTATTGATAATGAGACATAGTGTTCTGTAGCTATTCATTCTTCCTTCCCAACTCCTAATGTCCTGTCCCTAGTTCAGTTGAAAAATTTGTTTTTTACTCTTCTAATATTAGCGTTTGAATCCCTCTTTTCTTCCATCCATCTTAGTCTGTGTTCTTTAGAAGCAGCTCACAGATGATGGTGCCTTTTGTTCTTTTATATAGACACCCCCCCCTTAATTTTCAAGAGAAAGTCTAAACCCTGGGCATGACATTAGAAATGGGGTCTTTGTCTTCTGTTGCTTCCTTATTATGTCACAGTTCTTGACTGTGTGTCACCCAGTATCAGGCTGATTTCCTGTATTTTAGCACTTCCCTGTCCCTTCCTTTGCCACAATCACAAGTTTCCTGACTGCCTGGAAAACACTTGGAAATTCTTTTAGCGTGAGCATGGCTATGTCCTACTTGGGAAAGCCTTTCTGTTCTCACCAAGATACTGCAAGCCACAGGGCTCCCAATCCTTATACTCCCGTTGGCTGTTGTGCCTAGTTCACTCAGAAAATTCAACTTGGTACTGGTTTGAGCACTTATTAATTCTGGGGTCCTTAGTAAGGGTCTTGTAACTAGCTGCATTTATTAGTAGTGTGGATTTTTATACTTTTCTCTCAGACAATAATAGTGTTTTAGAAAAAGTCATTGTTACAAAATTAGTAATTCTGAAGAGCTTCAGAGCATTCTTAATAACATCATTATAATAGTGTTCACAGCGTTCCATCTGCTAGAATGCATATGCTCAGAGAGAGGAGCTGACGGGGAAAACATTGGGAAGATAATAACTGCGCAAACATTATTTATATCCACACTGGCAAACAACAAAAGCTGTGAGATTGATTCAAAGTTGCACATTAATATTCTTTGTACATCGAATATAGGTTAGTGGGAGGTTATGGTTCATCTAAAAATATTCAACGACAGTGTGAAGAATTCTAAATGAACACTCACTATTCACAACAAAGCCCGGAAGTCTACTATGAAACAGGGCCGGCTGAGATACAAACAAAAATAATGGTAGCCCAAGGAAATTGTTTGTCCATGGTCACTCCTCATCATGAACCAGGAGCTGAGGGACTGAAAACTCCAGAAGACATTTGGAAAATATGCATTTTATGTTAGCAGCTGTGTGAAAATTTCTGATTCTGGTTTGCCCAAAATATCTTGGAGAGTAAAATATCATCTCACAGAGAAGTTTTGAGGGAAATTTAAGAATAGACACACCCAACGCTGACAGAGGGCTCTTCGGAACTCCCTGTCTGTTTGTGCAGCTTGTTAATAAGTAATCAATTTACTTTTGTTGTTTTTCTAAACGATGTCTTGCTATATAGAAAAAACTGGTTGTGAACTCAAGACCTCCATTCTCAGCTCCCAAGTGCAAGATTTGTACGTGCAGGCTGCCACGCCCAACTCCATGCACCTTAATAATGGAATAACTATGTGTCAGAAAAATCAGAAATTCTATACATATTTAATCTAACAGTATAAAAGTTTCTACACTGAGCATAGATGTCAGCAAATATTTTCTGTAAGGAGCTGGATAGAAGAATTTTTGCCTTTGGAGTTGATGTATTTGTTGTTGCAATTACTCTACCATTGAAAACAAAGGCTGTATAAATGTATGGAAATGATCAGCCTTCAATAAATCTTTATTGACAAACATATGCTTTGGCTGGCTTCAACTCACAAGGCACAAGTCACAGACTTCTGAGATACTGATTGGAATCAATGGATTTAAGTAGAGCTTTTCTGGCTTCTTTGGCATTTTGCAGTTATGGCTGATAAAGAATACACATAAGATAGGCAGTATGGTGTTCTGTGATTCACATTTTAAATGACAAATTCTTGTATTCATTTTTTTTATTGGTTTAAGATTGACTAGCATGCTACTTGGTGTTTTTAAAGTCAATAACATGCCATACTTGGGAAATAAGGTTCTGTCTCCTTTTGCTGTATTTTCAGACAGAACCATGAGATTAAGAGACTCTGTGAAGATTGGCTGTCTTATATGCCAAAAGAAGTCACTATATAAACTCATTCAAAATGAAAGAAAATTGCAGTCTTAAGTACTAGGGAAATGGGATTCTGCCTCAGACAGAGAATCACTCCTTTCCTCCAGGAGCCTGGGGGTGAAAAGAAAATGAAGATAGACAAATTCCATGCTTTTCATCACTGGAGAAAGCAAATGCTTCATACTGACGAGTTGTTACTCAATCGAGTGGGGAACACCCAGGAAGCTTCTTTGGTATTAATTTAACTGTGCCTCGCCTTCCATGGGAGAGAGGGCAGCACCCGTGGCTTCTGTATTTTCTGGCTTATTTTACCACCAGAAGGAAACTAAACTTTAACAAATCTTATAGCCGTGGGTATGTTGATCCTACACACGTGTGTGCATCACGTCTTCTGATCTTTTGCTCTTATTTTCCCTCTTACTCTGAGTAAATGCTGTTGGCCCACCTGATGCTACAATTGAGTCCAGTGGCCTTGCAAGCATTTCACCTGTGATAAGATAAAAGCATTGTTCTTCTGAGCCAAGGTAGCCCTGGGGGGCTTTTCGGTGTGGGTAGCCATTTGATACCTGCTCTTAAGGACGTTCTCATCTGTCTCCTTCCAGCATTTTCTGTCCTGAATGAGACAATTGAGAGCTATAGGATACATGCATCAGTCACCATCAATGACCTTCTGATTAGAACATGCCCCTGTCTCTCCCCTAAAATCTCTCCATTAATACATGTTCCTTCTTCAGGAGTGAAAGCCCAGTATGTATTGTTATTTCCTTTTGAGTGGAGACATTTAGGTCAACTGTTGGTTTTTCCCCCCTCTGGCTCTGGTGCTTTATACGTTTTTCTTTTTCATCTTGTAACAATAACTCTGTCCACGTACTTTCTAGTATGTGTTGAAATATCTTGCCTCTCAGAATTTCAAGACCTTGAACAAGTATTAATCTGTTAAAGAAAGCTATAAAGGAAAAAGAAGGTCAGAGAAATTCATGTCACTCCTACAACTAAAGCTAAAAACATTTGATATGTCTCCCAGGGGGGCAGGCTACACGGGGATATGTGGATAACCCCAAGTCTCTTCATCTAATGACAGCACCAAATCCATCACTCTGATAGTAACTTTTGCTTTTAAGCCATGAAAAGATGCTTCCCTCCCTAGCCTATTATGTTTTGGTATAGGGAATGGGCGTAAAGGATTTTATTCCCTGAGATACTATTTAAGAAGATCATTTTTTCAAAATTGTAATTTTCCATTCTATATCCCCATCCTAAGGGCAGTTCTTTTTCAAAGCTTGGTGTTATACATTTCAGTTTCATGTTACTGTATGTAGTGGTTTGAATAGATTTGGCTCCCATAGACTCAGGTGTTTGGATGCTTGGCCCACAGGAAGTGGTACCATTAGGAGGTGTGGCCTAGTTGGAAGGAATCCTTCCCTGTGGAGGGTGAGCTTTGAGCTCTCCTACACTCAAATTCTATCCAGGGTGGAATCTGATTAATCGTTCTGCTGTTTGCAGATCAAGGTGTAGAACTCTCCGCTCCTTCCCAACCGCCATGTCTGCCTCTACACTACCATGCTTCCCACCATGATGATAGTGGACTAAACCTCCGAAGCTGTAAACCAGGATCAATGTAGGCCAGAAGAGGACTTTGATCCCTTGGAGCTACAGTTATAGGTAGTTGTGAGGCTTCTGATGTAGGTGTTACAAATGAAGCTCACGGTCCCTGGAATAGCATTAAACAAGTGCTTTTAATATCAAGCCATGTGTCCAGCCTACTTTTCCTGAGCTTCCTTGTTTTTTTTTTTTTTTTTTTTTTTTTTTTGTGTGTGTGTGTGTGTGTGTGTGTGATTCACATCTTTGATTTCCCTTCCACCAACATCTCCAATTCAACTAAAGGATGACATCTCAGTGTCTGTCTGACCCTGAAAGGAGGATGTGACACAGATTAGCTCTTTTGGTGACAATCTTCATTTCCTTCAACTTTTGATAGTCTTTCTGAAGGTTAAAAGTCTTTTTTTTTTTTTTTGGTTTTTCAAGACAGGGTTTCTCTGTGTAGCCCTAGCTGTCCTGGAACTCACTCTGTAGACCAGGCTGGCCTTGAACTCAGAAATCCGCCTGCCTCTGCCTGCCGTGTGCTGGGATTAAAGGCGTGCGCCACCACACCTGGCTTCCAGGCTAAAAGTCTTAGATCACACCAGTTCTGCCAGGGTTGCCTGGCTGCTAGCCGTGAACTGTTAAGTTAAAGACAAGTAAGAAGTAATGCCTCAAGTCTGGTGGCCACAAACTCTTAAACATTTCAGGAGATGCCAGATGGTGGGATGCTTCAAGTCTCTGAGACAGAGGCAAAAGAACACGCGTGGAAAGACATGCATAGCTAAGGCTGTGCGTGGGGTAAGGCACTTTCTCTTGGGAAGGTAATGCTTTACACAACCTCCTCTTCTTCCTGTTTATATGCTTGTGAGCTGATCACAAAGAGAGCATGGCAGCAGACATGCTACCTCTGCACATTGGATGCAGAAGCCAGAGTGAGCCATCTTTATTTCAAGATTTCAAGCTGTGCTTTGAATGAGGAAGCCCCACCCCCACCCCATAGTCTCAGATATTTAAAAGCCTGGTCTTTGGCTGGTAGAACTGTTTGGGAAGAACTAGAAGGTATGGCCTAGTTGGAAGAAGGTTGTCACTGGGGGTCACATTGAGGTTTTAAAAGCCCATGCAATTCCCAATTCTCTCTCTCTCTCTCTCTCTCTCTCTCTCTCTCTCTCTCTCTCTCTC
>NC_034610.1:7310084-7316487 GCF_900095145.1 Mus pahari
TCCTCCTCCTCCTCCTCCTTCCCTCATGCTTGTGGATTAGATGTAAGCTCCCAGTTACTGTTCCAGCTTGCTTGCTTGTTTAATGCCATGGACATGGACTCTCTGGAACTGTGAGCCCTGATAAATGTTTTTATTTTTGTTTTTATAAGTTCCCTTGGTCATGGTGTCTCTTCACAGCAATAGAGAAGTAACTAATACATACATACACACACACATACACACACACACACACACACACACACACACACACGTAAACATGCAAATTGTTTCAGTGTCTTTGTCTTCAAATATAAATTTGTTAACAATCAAGTGAGAAAAATTACACATTGGAAAAAATGTACCACTTTTACATGAAAGCTAGCACCTGGACAAGGATTTGAAAAAAGGGACGTGCCGCTTTCAGATGGAAGGCGTACTGCTCAGCTTGTTCACAACATCCCTAACACAAGCCAGTGTGGATTGGTTGGACACATATCCTCTCCACGGAAGTAAACCTTATCAAAACCTGCTGGCCTAAGGCTCAGCAGTCTACACTCACCCTCTGGGGTGAATGGACTCAACACACAGCATGAAGGGGTAGCTTGGCAATGCTCTCTATGCACCCAAGCCAACAGGACACTGCAGTCAGAGCAGTCCTTGTCACCCTTCCCAGCAGGTACCCTTCCATGGCTGAAGAGGCATCACATTCCAGTGACAATTTCTCTAAGTCCTGCCCATCACAGCGGAACAAACAGAAGAACATTTCTATAACTAGATTGCCCAGAACTTGCTCAAGATTGACCTGTGACCTCCATTTATGAAAAATGGATCAGCTTGGCTGCTCCACGCTGACACGGAGCATGTTCAATGAATGCTTACATTATAAAGAATGAGCAAACGCCCCACGCGGAAATTAAATCCTTTTCACTATCCGTCGGCATCGGAGCACTCATAAATTGAAATGAGTGTGAAAGAGCTGTCCTCAATCAATTCCAGCTCCGGTCCCTGACCTGATTATGCTCCATGTATCAATATACATTCCTGTAATTAAATGTGGTTCAGTGAGCATTAGTGGTATTAAAAGGGGGAGAATCGGAGTTTTATGTTACTTCCCATCATGCCGTTGGAGGAAACAATATACTGATAGGAAGTGATGGTAGCAGAGAGAGATGGTAGCTGCATGCGATCATCATTTTCTCCTGTGAAGAGTAATTTCAGAGCAAGAAGTTGCCGCCTTGTCTCCTGGGCAATCCCTCCCAGGACAGAGGATCGCCGGGTAGGGGCATCATCACCAAAGTCAACATGAGACATTCCAACCTTATTTGATTCACTCACTGCTCACTGCCATGGCTGCTCAGGTGTTCAGGCCTCTCCTTACACCCAGTCTAAGCAATGCAAAACAAACAAACAAACAAACAAAAAAGTTGCTTTGGCTTTTTTTCTATACAACTTATAAATTATCCCTGGGTCCTTTGTGCTCCACAGGCATCTTTCCAACTGGGATTTCTGGTAGGCACAGCCTGCATTGCAGCTAGTCTCAGCTGTGAAGTTCTGGTTATGATGCTGCAATCTGTCCATTTGGGGTCTCCCCAGGGCAGTGGTTGCTCCACTTGCTGTTGGCCCCTAGAAGCTGATGACCTGGGAGACAGACTTACAGTTATAGAGTGATTGGAGAGGCGGTAGTGGGGGAGAGCAGCAGATCATTTCCTTGGTGACAGACATTCCTCAGGGCTCTGACGCAGCATAGTTGATGTTCCCATGGAGAGGACGCCTTGCTACCCATGCAGTGAACAGCTGTCATGGATGACAGGGCAGATTAGACTTGCAGAAAAGGAATGGATCACACAGCAGCACTGGCCTCGTTAGAAAATGGACCTGGATCTTTGTGAATACCAGAGCATGACCAGGCAACTGCATCTATTCCTGGTGATGGAATCCCAAGGTAAAGTCTAAGCTTTGGGCTGAATCCACAGAAACATATGCACAACAGAAAGAGAAGGAATATATCTGAAGCAACAAGTGTTTGTTGGTTCTGGTTGATCCTGCAGGAAGTATAATGAATAAAAGACATATAAGAGATATCAAGAGCTAGAGGAGGTGAGAGCAAGGCATTCAGGACATTCAGCATCGATGGTCCCAACAGTAATAGCTTTGAGTCTCTGGGAGCCTTAGAACCCGCTGCCTCTTTCCCCTTGATATCTTAAAGTAAGAGAAACCAAGAATTTTGAAGGATCAAGAAAATACCTGGATTAAATTCATTTTAGTTTCTTCTTCTTCTTCTTCTTCTTCTTCTTCTTCTTCTTCTTCTTCTTCTTCTTCTTCTTCTTCTTCTTCTTCTTCTTCTTCTTCTTCTTCTANTTCTTCTTCTTCTTCTTCTTCTTCTTCTTCTTCTTCTTCTTCTTCTTCTTCTTCTTCTTCTTCTTCTTCTTCTTCTTCTATCTTCTTCTTCTTCTCCTCCTCCTCCTCCTCTTCCTTCTCTTCCTCCTCCTCCTCCTCCTCCTCCTCCTCCTCCTTCTTCATCATCATCATCATTTCTCTTAGATTTGTTGAGACTCAGTGCTAGGCCCATGTAAGACAGTGATGCAGTGAATGTAAGCATGCTGATTACTTGCAGTGGAAGCCTTCTTAATGAACCCCCTTCATTCCAGGGGTTTTAGTTTTCAAAATTACTTCCTTTTAGATGGTTACTCTTTATCAGCATGTCAATGTGTAGAAAGTTTTATAAGTGAAACAGAAAAAGAGCACACACATAATCCAAAAGGAAAAGAGAGAAAAAGGTAAACACTGGTTGGACCCCTGCTTGATTCCTGGCTCCACCATTAGCCAGTTCTTCTTGCATTTTGGAGGAAGTTTGTGAACAGCTATTCTATATGTCTTCATCAAGGTCCATTCATCAGAACTGCCAAGAACTGTTTTTAGTTCAGAAGTCCAACAGTATGTTGTTCCTGCACCACCCAACCTCCAATATCTAACATCCAAAATTTAACCTCCAACATCCAAACTCCAGCACTCAACATACAACATCCAACTTCTTCTAATTCTCAACATCTGATATCCAGCTTCTAACTCCCAACCTCCAACCTCTAGAGATCTGCTTTACTAAAATATTATTTTTGTATGTAAGGGAGTAAATCTATTTCTCTGACTTGACTCAAAACTAATATAGTGATCCTAACAGTGTGCATTTCTGATTTCCTTAAAATTCTCAAGTACTACTAGAAATGTTTGCTAATTTGCTAGTCAACCATATAAGAGAATGTACATAGCTATGTGGTCAGAAATGAACAGAACATAAACTTCACAGAAGAAATATATCAAACTATGTCTTGCATTTATGCTTACTGATAAGAAAAATCATATTTGATAATTTTCTCTCTATGTACAGGACTGAAAATGGGATTAAAAACAGGACATGGACTCTGTTGCAGATAGTCAAGTCCTTTTTCTCTAAAAACTGGAGAGGAAGAACACTTTGAATGGTAGAATTAAGACCTCTACAAATATACTTTAAAACATTTTAAAAGCATCTGCAAAAGACTAATGAGCTTAGAAATTTGAAAATCAGCTAAAATCCTCCAAGAGGAATTTGATGATGAAGACAGTATTTTATGGAACTGAACATTGATCTTCTCTTCCAGCACTTTTCACCTGTTCTAGTTAGCTAGGAGCACCAAGGGGTTAGACTAGTTTTTCAGCTCAGCAATGAGACCTATTATGTTCTTCACATAGTGTCAATAGTAATCCTCTATTGGATGTGTAGCCTGCAAGGCAGTATGGAAGTTTCTCAAGAACTATAGCTGTTTTACTTCTACATGACCCAGATGTACCACTAGGTATTCGTTTACCAAAAGACTCCAAGTGGACATATCACAAAGACACTTGCCCATCAGTGTATACTGCAGCAAACTTCACAATAGCTGAATGGTGTAACTAGCCTTGGTATATAAAAACAGAGGGATGGAATATGACCTCTACACTCAATGGAACTTTCTCTGGCCATACAGAAGAAAGAAATTGTGTGGTTTGTATGAAAATCAATGGGACTGGAGATAATCATACAAATAAATTAAGCCAAAGAAGGCTTATTGCAGAAAGGCAGATATTTTACTTTTTTCCTCTCATTTGTAGTCCTAGATAATATATATAATATATATATATATATATATATATATATATATATATATATATATATACTGGATAGCTTTGTGTCAACTTGACACAGCGGGAGTTATCACAGAAAAAGGAGCTTCAGTTGGGGAAGTGCCTCCATGAGATCCAGCTGTAAGGCATTTTCTCAATTAGTGATCAAGGGGGGAGGTCCCCTTATGAGTGGTGCCATCTCTGGGCTGGTAGTCTTGGTTCTATAAGAGAGCAGGCTGAGCAAGCCAGGGGAAGCAAGCCAGTAAAGAACATCCCTCCATGGCTTCTGCATCAGCTCCTGCTNNCTGACCNGCTTGAGTTCCAGTCCTGCATCCTTTGGTGATCAACAGCAGTATGGAAATGTAAGCCNAATAAACCCTTTCCTCCCCAACTTGCTTCTTGGTCATGATGTTTGTNCAGGAATAGAAACCCTGACTAAGACTATATATATATATATATATAATGTATGTGTACATGACTTGAAAGTAAACATAAAGCTGTCTAAAGGGACACTGAGAAACAGCTACAGGGAGAGAACAGAAGGACAGAAGAGTAAAGGAGTATGAAGGGGGTATATTCATGATATATACATGCACAAAAGTTTAAAATTTGAAAGTCCCAGTGATAGCTCATTTAATAACTTGACCTATGCCACAGTTTTCTGGAAACTTCACAGTTGTTACATGACTTGAGTGACATCTCTCTCCAGGACATATTTTTAAATTTCTGGGTGTGGGTGACTGCAGCTGGTGAATCTACCATGGTAGCCAGCCAACCAACAACCCACCCCAAACCTTCAAGGGGGTGTAGAATCCATGGAGAGAGGAGGTGGAGAGCTGTTACCCTGAAAGGAAATTAACAACACTGATGTTCATAGAGAATACAAAACCAATAAACAAAAATCAATTGCATATCTATGTGTTAGTGGTAAACACTCTGCAAATAAGAAAAACAGAGCCATTTCTTGAAATAACAAAAAAATTAAAAACTTAGACAATTATAACCATAAAAGATTTTGCATAAAAGTCTACAAAAATGGCTATAAGAACTTAGGTAAGATCTGGGTAAGTGGAAATTCAGCACCTGCTCATAGGTCAAAAGACAGAATAGCTATGTGGTAATTCTCTCAATGGTAACTCAGTGTAGTACCTATGAAAAGGCACAGGCTCCAAACAGCATCAGATTCTCTTTACAGAGACAGAAGGCTTGCACTGTTGACTTCAAAACTTAGAATCTAGGTAGAGGAGTAGATGGCAGGAAATAATCAAACTCAAGGCTGAAATCAACCATGTCGAAACAAAAGGAACTATACAAGGAGCAACAAATCCAGGAACCGGTTCTTTGAGAAAATCAAGAAGATAGATGATTCCTTAGCCAGTCTAACCAGAGGGCACAAAGACAGTACCCAAATTAACAAAATCAGAAAAGAAAAGGGAGTTATAATAGCAGAAACTGAGGAAATTTTAAAAAATCATCAGATCCTATTTAAAAAGCATATACTAAACATAACTGGAAAATATGAATGAAATTGACAATTTCTAGACAGATACCAAATACCAAAGTTAAATCATGATCAGATAAACCATCTAAAACAGTCCCATAACCCCTAAAGAAATAGAAGCAGACATCTAAAGTCTCCCAACCAAAAAAAGGCCAGAACCAGATGGGTTTGTTACAGAATTCTATCAGATCTTCAAAGAAGACCTAATACCAATACTCTTCAAAATAATCCACAAAATAGAAACAGAAGGAACACTGCCCAACTCGTTTTATTAAGCCACAATTATGCTGATACCAAAATCACACAAAGACCCAACAAAGAAAGAGAACTTCAGATTAATTTCCCTTATGATTATCAATGCAAAAACACTCAATAAAATTCTTGCCAACTGAATCCAAGAACACATCAAAATGAGCATTCATCATGACCAAGTAGGCTTCATCCCAGGGATGCAGGGATGGTTCAATTTACAGAAATCCATCAATGTAATCCACTACATAAACAAACTCAAAGAAAAAAAAAACCACACATGATCATTTCATTAGATGCTGAGAAAGCATTGGACAAAATTCAACATCCCTTCATGATAAAAGTCTTAGAAAGATCAGGAACTCAAGAACCATATCCAAACATAGTAAAAGCAATATAGAGCAAAACAATAGCCAACATCAAACTAAATGGAGAGAAACTTGAAGCAATCTCAGTAAAATCAGAGTCTGGACAGGCTGCTCTCTCTCTCTCTCTCTCTCTCTCTCTCTCTCTCTCTCTCTATATATATATATA
>NC_034610.1:7317087-7350538 GCF_900095145.1 Mus pahari
TTCATAGAGTTTTAAAGAGCAATTCTCAAATTCATCTGGAATAATAAAAAACCCAGGATATCAAAAACTATTCTCAACAATAAAATAATTTTTGGGGGAATCTGCATTCCTGTTCTCAAGCTGTATTACAGAGCAATAGTGATAAAAACTGCATGGGACTGGTACAGTGACAGACAGGTAGATCAATGGAATAGAACTGAAGACCCAGAAGTGAACCCACACACCTATGGTCACTTGATCTTTGACAAAGGAGCTAAAATCATACAGTGAAAAAAAGATAGCATTTTCAACAAATGGTGCTGGCACAACTGGCAGTCAACATGTAGAAGAATGCAAATTGATCCATTCTTATCTCCCTGTACAAAGTTCAAGTCCAAGTAGAAGAAGGACCTCCATATAAAACCAGATACACTGAATCTAATAGAAGAGAAAGTGGGGAAAAGTCTTGAAGACAAGGGCATAAGGGAAAAGTTCCTGAACAAAACACCAATGACTTACGCTCTAAGATCCAGAATTGACAAATGGGACTTCATAAAATTGCAAAGCGTCTGTTATGCAAAGAACAAAATGGCAATAGGACAAAATGGCAACCAACAGAGTGGGAAATGATCTTTACCAATCCTGTATCTGATAGAAGGCTAATATCTAATATATACAAAGAACTCAAGAAGGTAGACTCCAGAAAACTAAATAACCCTATTAAAAATGGGTAACAGAGTTAAACAGAGAATTCTCAACTGAGGAAACTCAAATGGCTCAGAAACACCTAAAGAAATGTTCAACAACCTTAGTCATCAAGGAAATGCAAATCAAAAAGACCCTGAGATTCCACCTCACACCACTCAGAATGGCTAAGATCCAAAACTCAGGTGACAGCAGATGCTGTCAAGGATGTGGAGAAAGAGGATCACTCCTCCATTGCTGGTGGGATTGCAAGCTGGTATAGCCATTCTAGAAATCAGTCTGGCAGTTCCTCAGAAAATTAGACATAGTACTACCTGAGGACCCAGCTATACCACTCCTGGGCATATACCCAGAAGATGCTCCAACATGTAATAAGGACACATATTCTACTATGATAATAGCAGTTTTATTTATAGCATCCAGAAGCTGGAAGCAACCTAGATGTCCCTCAACAGAGGAATGGATACAGAAAATGTGGTACATTTACACAATGGAGTACTACTCAGCCATTAAAAACAATGACTTCATAAAATTCATAGGCAAATGGATGGAACTTGAGAGTACTATACTGAGTGAAGTGACTCAGTCACAAAGGAGCAAAAACAATATGTACTCACTGATAAGTGGATATTAGCCCAAAGGTTCAGAATACCCAAGATTCAATCCATAGACCATATGAAGCCCAAGAAGAAGGAAGACAAAAATGTGGATGTTTCAGTGTTTCTTAGAAGGGTGAACAAAATACTCACAGCAGGAAATGTGGAAACAAAGTGTGGAATAAAGACCGAAGGAAAGGTCATCCAGAGACTGCCCCTCCTGGGGATCCATCCCACATAAAGCCACCAAACCAGGACATTATTGTGGATGCCAGGAAGTGCTTGCTAATGGAAGCCTGATATGGCTGTCTCCTGAGAGGCTCTGCTAGAGCCTGACAAATATACAGGAGAAAGCTTGCAACCAACCATTGGACTGAGCTCAGGGGTCCCCGATGGGGAAGATGGAGAAGGGACTGAAGGAGCTGAGGGAGTTTGCAGCCCCATAGAGGGGTCAACAGTGTCCACAGGCCAGACCCTCCGGAGCTCCCAGACACTTGACCACCAACCAAAGAGTACACATGGAGGGACCCATGGCACTGGCCACATATGTAGCAGAGGATGGCCTTGTTGGACATCAGTGGAAGGAGAGGCCCTTGGGCATGGTGGTGTTCAATGTCCCAGTGTAGGGGAATGGCAGGAGTGGGTGGGTGGGGGCGCACCCTCATAGAGGCAGGGGGAGGGGAGATGGGATAGGGGATTGCCAAATGGGACCTAAAAAGGGGGAAAACATTTAAAATGTAAATAAAGAAAATATCCAAGAAAAAAATATGTGGAAAAAAAAAAAAAAGGAATCTAGATAGATACCTTCCTGGTTTCTGGGATGTATGTAACTTTTATAAATATCCTGGCTATCAGAGTTGCTGTGTTGACTCTTTGAAACATGTAGTCTGGGATGTTTAGGCAGAAGTGTCAGGTGGGTTTCCCAAAGCTTCTCTAACTGTCCAAATAATGAGTCAAAGCATTGCTCACCGACCCATTGAAGCACACCTCGCTTGAAATGAGTTTTGCTTACAGCTGTAGCAGTACAGGGTGTCACCAACAGACACTTACCCACAAATAACTATTTCTGGGTAGTAGAATCGAAAGATCATGCTTTGATTTTCCTTCTTATTTCATAAATTTTATCTTCATTATGTGAGAATTATAAGAGTTTTTCCTACGTGGACTTTTATTATGCACACTCCCAAATCATTCTGCTCATCAACTTTGAATGACTGTAACGAAAGACCTACAAGCCAGGCGGTGGTGGCACACACCTTTAATCCCAGCACTTGAGAGGCATTGGCAGGCGGATTTTAGAGTTCGAGGCCAGCCTGGTCTACAGAGTGAGTTCCAGGACAACCAGGGATACACAGTGAAACCCTGTCTCAAAAAAAAAAAAAAAAAAAAAAAAAAAAAACAAAAAACAAAAAAAAGAGAAAGGCCTACAATCACCACTCAGAAAGAGGTCAGAGCTGTACAGATGGCTCAGTGTGTAGAGCTACTGCTGCACAAGCATTAGGATCTGAGACTAAGTCCCTTGGACTCACATTGAGGCAGAGCAGAATAAGCAATGCATATCTAATCCCAGCACTTCTACACCCCAAGAGCTAGGAGAATCGCAGAAGCCCACGAGCAACCTGACTCACATAGCAGTGCAACAGAGTAAAAGGTGAAAATGGAGATCTGAGTTTGTGCTCTGACATCTGTGCATGTGGAGTGTCCACATGCACACACATATGTACAGACATACACACACATACTAGACACATACACATAGGCATACAATATACACACGCATGCACACACACATATGCACACACACACAAGTCACACACACACGTGTACACACATATGTGCACACACACACCACACACAGGCACACATACACACAGGCACACAATATACATGTGCACACACATATACACTGACACAGAGAGACAGACAGAGACAGAGACAGAGAGACACAGAGAGAGTCATGACAAGACTGTGTCCCATGGTCTCTTTGAAGTCATACCTCCAGTCCCTCAGTAACCTAGTAGGTTCCGCCACTGAAGGTTTCTACCACTTCTTGACAGCATCATGTTGGGCCAAGTCCTCTCACCATCTGGGCCTCTGTAAAATGTCTCAACTCAAGCTGTTGATGATTCCATGTCCTGAACCTTGTCTCCTGGGGTAGAGCAGGCACCTGGGTTAGACTCTGCTGCCTTGCTGTTCTCTGTTGGTACAGCACTGTCTGCAGACTAAGTTAGAACACAGTTTTCTCATCCTTCTGCATAGGTGATGAATGTCAGACACTTGGAGGGGTCACCTAAGCCTTTGCTCTCTCCTCAGGTTGCCCTCCTTTCATAGAAGGAGCTGGATATCTTCTGTTCCTGTTTTCAGTCGATTTTGATTTGATGTTATTAGTGTGGTTATGGTAGGTAGAACTGGACTGGTGGAGGGTGAGGGCAATGTGGGATGGAGAATTTGGGGCTGGAGCATTTGGGGCTGGGATATTGAGGGATTGAGGATGGTTTTCTATAAAGGTTCTGCATAGGATGTGTATTGATTAAACCATCCAGGCTCAACCTTTCTGCCTGGGGTTTTAGAACTGGTGCTCACAGGGCCTGTAGCTACAGAGATATACAGAGCACATTCACTCTGAAGTCACCTTGTATGGTGTGAAGGGAATTTTTAGTCTGTAATGAAATGTAAATTAATTCCATATTCTTTGAGGTTCAAATAAAGTTCATTGTGACAAGACTTGTAGGTATTTGACGTGTAGGAACAAGTTCTACTCCGTGGGATTAATGACTTCCATATTACTTTTCCATTTAAAGTAAATAGCACTCCCTACTCCCTTCCATGTGACTGTGGGTTTAGGACACACATCCTAAATAAACCAAAATGATAAATAAAGTTTACAGTGCATTGATGTTGGAGGGGCATCATTGGATGGACATCGTGTGAGCATCTGTCTTAATTCATGGGAGGTCTTTGTAGTTAAGACCTTTTCTCCGGTTCGAAAGGGTATCTGCAGCCTAAGGATGTGTACAGTCCTGTCTCAAACCTTCATTTTCAGACTTTTAAGGAGATAGAAAAGGCACTTGGAAGGTATCCTGTGCACAAACAGAGTAGGTGGTGTGGGAGTAGAAAAAAAAATGTGACTATATAGGAGCTAAAATATTTTCTCTTAGTTTTTGCATTTTTATTTATTTTCCACTCCATTTAATTTGAGTTGAGGTTGAAGTTTAAGGAAAGGATTTTGTGATAGATTTAAACACCTCTACTTAGACAAAGGGAGACGCATCACAGAAGGTGCATAGAGCATGCCCTGGTGTGGCTCTGAGCTTCTCCAGACAGATTCCTCTCTTTCATCTTTCTAAGTCTTCTTCTATCTCTAGGCTGAAAATCCCAACATGAGTGTTGTTTGGAAATCTACCCCAGGTCTCTTTGTAGACAGATTCTTCCTCATCTAATTGTAATAAAGTCGATGTCTTCTTTGTGGTTTTCAATTATATTGTATATTTATATTTCATGTATATTTTGGAAGATTGGAGACATCTAGGCACTTGGAATTTGTTCAGGCAATTAAAACTGCATGTGACAGTAATCCTACTCTTTTAATTTAAGCTGTACGTAAAAACAGAGGGTCGCCTTGAACCTATGTACCAATTATGCTCCCTCCTGCCTCCATAGCTCTGCCATCCGTGCCCGAAATGACAAAGGCAAAGGGATTCAGACAAGTGTGGAGGTCCCAGGAAAGGGAGCTATGAGCAGCTGAAAAGGAACGTGCAAAACAAGCATTATCCAAGAAAGAACACGGACTCCACAAGTGGCTTTTCAGGAGACATCCATATGCAACAGGCCGTCCATACCTCTGATGTGACCTGATGGCATTCTCCCAGGGCTTTTCCTGATAGAAAGTAATTCGATAAGCTTTCCTTTGGGCTGCCATTATGTTTACATGTGTGTGTATGTGCCTGTATATATAGTGTGCCTGTGCGGTATGTCCATGAGTGTACAAGAGGGCGTGCCCGTGGATGCTCAGGCAGAGGCCTGATGAGGACACTGGGTGCGGCTCCTCTAGTATTTGCTTCCATGAAGCTTGATTGACAGGTCTCCCCTGAGCCTGATGCTCACCTTTCCACCTAGCATGATTGGACAGTGGTTAATCACTGTCCAATCCACCTGCCTCCACCCTGAAGCTTATAAGGCTTACAAGCAAGCATAGCCATACCTGCTTTTTTTTTTTTTTTTTTTTTTTTTTAGAACATGGTTATTGGGGATTTGAACTCAGGTCTCCTGCTCACACAGTAAGTGTTCTTACTACTGAGCAATATCTGCAGGCCCCCATGTTTGAAACTTGTCATTTTTGTTTGATTCCCTTTTAAAGGTTTGCTGTGAAAACATAAATGAACGGTCATTGAGTAGAGTGTGGGAGGTCTTGACCATCTACATCACCTGCACCTGTGATTGTATCTAATTATCTCTCTGGGGGATTTCATAGTCCTTCAAACAGTTTGTCCATTCTGTCTCTCCTTGTGCTATTTATCACAGTAACAGGCAAAGTCTAGACACTAAAACACACCTGCACAAAACTCCTGCATTCAGATAGTGTTACCCCACTGCCCTGGGGGAGAAGAAATGGAACCCAGATGGTGAGACCTCAGTATGTCAGCCTAGTCATTGGTACCAACATGCTAACATAACTACCTTCTTCTCAGCATCCTTTCTTTCTGTGTGTATCACAAAGTTATCATTTTGTTTATGAGTCTATTGGTCCATCTGCCTGTTCGCCAGATTTCCCTTTGGTGCATCAATAATATGCTATAAAAGTTGACATGATGGTGATTATGTTTTATGCTCAAAGATATTCAATATCTCACTGTTGCCTGTAATAACATCATAAAAGAGTCTTACTATGAGTCATGGTTCTGTATTTATATTTTCTCTATGGACTTTTGCTTCTTAACTACTACTTGTTTCTTTATATTTTAATTTACCTATTCTATATATATACTGAATACTGAAATAATCTGTAAGAAAATTGCAAAACCAATTAGTAAACACAGAAGCACGTGGTCAGCAGGTAAGTATTGCTGTGTGATGGACTGAGGATTATCCTACGTGGGAAAGTTACCCAAAAGTAGTAAAGAAGAGGGACCCATGTGAGCTTGGGGAGTCACTCCAAGAGTATGCATATTAATTGGTCTATTGATTAATGTATGAGGCAGATTTTATCAAATAATCAAAGAGCAGAAGAATCATTATAAAGGAACGGGAGTAGAATTGTAAGGCATCAATTTATATTTGATGCAAAGAGAGTGGTCCTTGACAAGGTTATCCACTAGAGTATGTCAGGGGAAAGCTGGGGCATCCAGAAGTGTGTACAGAAGATCACTAAGCTAGACGGTGAAGGCTCTCAACCTGAGAACCATCAAAGGCATTTCACAGTTAGGTTTGTGTTAGAAGAGAGAGTTGGTTTTAGCTTCAGGAAGAGTGTATAGTAGCTCATTTGGTTTGGGACACTTTGAGTGTGGAATGCCACTGTATTTACCAGGTGCTTTAGGAAGAGGTTGAACCTCTGAACATAAAGTCAACAGACTCTCCAGCTAGAGATGGAGTCAAGAGACTTTACAATTATGATGAAGCTAGGGGAGGGGACAACAGCCACAGAAAGGTGACAGAGAAGCAGGGAAATTAAAAAAGGAAACAGACTTTGTACAACAGTAGCATACAGGGCATACACTGAAGGGAAATCTAAAGACTGGAGGCGAACCAACCCTGTCCATCTTAAACAAATGAACAGCAACACATCTCAGTGTTTCATTGTCTCCCTCTTGGTTGTTTGAGGACCAGCACACAGAAGCCAGTGTTTGTGTCATGACCAGAGTTCCTCTCTCCAACCATGTGGTAATTGGCATTCTCCCTGATGCAAGTAGTGGCTCATCTCTGAGACCTACCTGGGGGTGCTGCAACTGCCTTTGCTCTTTCCAAGATCTGCATGAGTCAAGCTCCAGCTGGGGTACTATGGGATGGAGATTACAGGTGACCATAGTTGAATATTGGTGGGAGAGACCCGTGGCTCCTTTTCCTGGCTCCTTTCCCTGGCAGTTTAGATGCCCGTGGTTGGTGCTTATATTCCGAGGGAACAATGAAATGGTAATTGTGCTTTTAACTCTTGTTCCGAATAACCCATTTCCTTGAAGAAAGTCCTCAGTAATAGCAGCAATATTGTGGCTTCTATCATCATTAGTCAGGACTGGAGAAGAATCACGACTTGAATCCATGATTGGAGAATGACATGAACTTAGAATTAATGGTCATGCATGTCTGTCACTTTTCCTTTTAACCTCCCATTACCTGAGTGATTCATGTTCCTCGCTATTGGGCTATCACACTATTGAATCTCTGCAAAGACCTAAGACTGACTACTTCCTACACATGTTGCCCAAGCAACTTCAGACCGAAGATCCTTCAGAGTGAATGTCTGAGCTGAAAAGTTGTGGCCTCTTGAATTTAACATTTATAAAAGAGTTTGAATTCATTACGATTGACAGCTCAATATTTCTATTTTCTCTTCTCATCCGTAGCCATATGTAATACTATGTTCCTGAAATACAACTTTATATATGCTAAGCTTCTAGTCACTCAAACAGCAAGTCTACTTTACCTCTTCCTGACTAGCCCCTATATGAACAAACCCTGCTCTACGCATGTGTCTATAAACAACCCCAGTCTACCAGTCAGAAACCATGTAAGGCACTTATTTAGGGATAGCTAGATATCCATGAGTATCTACCAGTAAAGAAAAAAATTATTAGGATATCATAATTTTAAAATCACAGCATTTAGGAAAAAAATAAAAGGAACCTTAATATTCAGGTATTTAGAAGGATACATATTAATTCTAGCACACTATAAATCTGCCATCTCCAGTGTTTGTTAATGCACCACCTGAGGGTTTTGTGGCAGTCTTATACTTGTATGAATAAGATTTAGTCCAGTGAGATTTTAGCCTGCCACAGGTTAAGGTTGTGCACATCACATTTCAAGCGTGATCATAGGCAGAACTTCTCTGCTGGAATGTAGCTGGTTCCCATCACAGGCAGTGAGACATTCTGTGAGCTCCTGAAAGCCCAGTTCTGCTAAACATCTGTACACCGAAGGTCAGTGGTGAAGCTTCACCCTCCGTGCTTCTAACTTTTATTCTTTCCTGCGATCATTTTGTAGCTGCTGCTGAACTTGTGTGTGAAAGTTTGCAAGGTTTTCCTTTGTAGGCCCTGCCGCCTTTGGTTCACTGCCTTGGTTTGTAGAGTTCAGGCGAACTTACCCTTACAACTTTTAGGAGAATTCAGAGAGTCCTGGGAAGATTGTTATATCAGCTTTCTCTTTCTCCAGACCTGCCAGGGGAGAAAATAAGATGATCTTGCCCTCATGTAGCATGTTCTGGGAAGGTAAGCCCAGAATGCCAGCATCAAGGGTTGGGTTAGCTTCCCCTACCTTAGGCTGATTCCTTCCTGAACATCTTTCCAGAATGTCCATGACGTTCCACTGCAATCCTTTCTGTTAAGACTTTAATTCCAGTCTCTTGCTATATATTTTTAAAAGAGGGACTTTCCTACTTTTATTGAATTATGAACACATTTGAAGTTCAGATAGGTACTGGGTTGTTCTATTAGGCACCCCTTTTCTAGGTTTTTGTGGATTAAGTTAAAAGGTGTCATTGTCAAGTTCAAAGTATAGTTTACAAAGAACATAGAAGCAGGGCAGGTTAAGAGAATCGTGGGAATGAGTTTGGATACCACAAAGTGCCAAAGGCAGGAGTTACTATCCTGGGGCTGAGTGCCCAGAAAATGGCTCTAAGAAGCAGGTGGTGCCTGATCACAGCTTTGCCCAAGAGTCCTGCTAGCTTTGTGTGACAGGAAGACCAGTTGAGGTAATTCTGATGGCAAACATCAGCCTGGAATAGGGAAACATGACCTTCTATCCCAACAAGAGTTAAGTCCACTCTATGGAAGGCTGGGACATGATCTTCCATCCCAAGAAGAGCTGAGTCCACTCTATGGAAGGCTGGGAATCTCCTGAAGGTTGGGGAAGAGAACAGCACCATGGGAGGACTGTGAGACAATCAGTGGTGAGGGGGATAAGTTGGAGAGAAAAGGAAACGGGGTACTCAGCGAAAGAGTGAGCACTGTAGCCACACAACTGAAGTGGCAATGTGAAGAAAAGAAAAGGCATAGAGCTAATGTGTTTGGTCGAGAGAACAGGATAGTGCTCCATGTCATTCACTGGAGTTAAAAGGTACACATGTGGGACCATAGGGTGGTGATGGAGTGTAGGTTGGGGATAGGAACTTTGAGGGCTACTCTGGAGGAGACACTACACGCCTTGGGTTCTAGACTGTTTTGGGAGGTGAGAGCTAGGTACTTCCATAGACAGGGCCAGGAAACACAGAGGCATGGGTGGAGAATGTTTAGCACATGCTAAAGGTTCTCTTCCGTTCCTGAGCTTGCTGTTCAGGTTGTGGCTCCTTCCATTCAGCTCTGCAGTATTCCTGACCAGCTTTTTGTTCCCACATCTAAAAGCCACAGGTTTTGCTGCCTTTCTCCGGAAGTGGAGTTTGGATACGTAAGAGGCAGGCCGACTTTTATGGAGGCAGAACAAGCCTACTGCATAAAACCTCTCTGGGTAGTCTCTGGTCACATGGTAGAAAGGAACCCTTCAGGCTTTAGATAAGCATCTCTGTTCCTACTCTATTTCAGCCCAATTTATACAGTGAAAGGTGGATTTGTATACGACCTGCGGGGATCGGGAAAGACAGTATCTTCAAACCTTCAGCTACATGCCAAGCTACACAAATGGCTACTTCCTTCTTACCTCCGCACCACACTAACCACCCACTTCTTTTTTTTTTTTTTGGCCTGTTCATTGTCTTAGGAGAAAACGTCATGTTTTCCATTTCTTTCCCTGCCTGTGTCTTCATCCAGTTTTGACTCATCTCCTTTCACTGATATCTGTGAGCAGCATCCGGTCCCTGCTCCAGGCTTGCCTTCAGTTACATACCTCCCACAGGAACTCAGCACTGACATGGAGAGGAGCAGTGAGCAGAGTTCTGACTCAACTCTGCCACTCGATGGGTGTGTGGTCACTGTCCCATTACTTAAAACATTAATTTAAAATTTCAGTGAGCACAACATTTATTATTATCCTTCTGTTCTTCCTTCATCCCCCTCTCCCTTCCTCCATCCTTCCCTCTGTTCCTCTCACTTTCCCTCCCTTTCTCCTTCTCCCTTCCTTCTTCCCTTTCTTCTGGTCTCATGTATTGTGGACTGGGCTTGAACTTGCTGCCTAGCTACGGTCCTTCACCACCTCATCCTCTGCCTTGACTTCTCAGAAGCTGCTGTTCCAAGCTAGTGCTCCCACCCTAACCCCACACACAAAGTGGAAGCAGCCACTGACCAAGCTGCCTTGTCAGCCTGGGGTCAAAATTACTGTCAGTCTCTTCCTTGCCTGGTGTTTTTAAAAAGGTCTCTTTACTTTTGTTCTGGAGAGAAAGTGAAGCAATTACATTTGTTGGTGGGGCTATCATCATTTACAATTTCCAATCTGAGATGGAATTTTAGTTCTAATCACCACATTTTAAAAATGTTTCTATTTGTGCCCCTGAGCTATCCTGACTTGAGTTCATGGCCAAAACCCCAGACCCCAAACCCAGAGCTCAGAATGACCCACTGTGCTCAGTAGAGGTACTGCAGCCAACCAAGAGGAATGGTGTACCTTTCTGTCTTGACAAGGTGCCCCTGCCTTCCCTCACTCCCACAGGGTAAAAAAGGTCACACACTTCACTGCATTGCACACAGTCCTCTCCCTTATTCTGTGAGACAGGATTTTTCACTCTTCAGAGCTAATCTGTTAGGCTAGGTTGGCTTGCCAGGACCTGCCCGTGTCTTCCTCCCCGACACTTAGATTACAAGTGCGTCCTATTACCTCTGTAGGTTCACATACACACAGAGCACTAAATTCACCGCAGATTGTTCACACGCACTGGCTCCAGACAGATTAATAATCAGTGCTGGGGCTAGAAAGACCTTCTTAATAGAGCTGCTCTGAAGCGCAGGCCCAAAGTCATCGTTAAACTGAATGTGTCACAAAAGAAAAAAAAAAAAAAAAACAGTGGAGAAGAATAGGAGGGAGAGATCTGTGGGGAAGAATGACCTAGGCAAGAGCTGGGGGGCATAAGAGAGGTTGGGGTGAGAGTGCTCAATGTACATAATATTTATGCATATAAGTTATACACAATATATGTACATGATATATATGCATATATATTATGCACAGTATAGGCACATGAAATTGTCAATGAAGGGGTGTAATTGAGAAAAAACAGGAACCTTATCCATGTCTAGACTTCTGAATATTAATCTTTTAAAATGGTACAAGCAGGAATGCAGCAGGCGGTGACAAACCGGCTGCAAACCCTGTAGGCACTTCTTGACTTGCTCGGGTTTTGAGGGAGCTTGGGCATTTATCTGTTCGTTGTTTGTTTTGCTTGGAAAGCTATCCCTGTGAAAGCCAGGCTGCACACAAACGTGGGAGCCTCCTGCTGAAGCTGGAGCTGCTGGAGTGTTTGACAGGTGTGCACCACCATGCCCAGGTGTGAGCCACATCCCCAGCTGTTGCTGTCACTGTTTAAGGACAATCCACCCCATCTTTCTGCTCTATTTTTAGTCCCTCTTCTTTACATCTGTGCAAAGTCAGGTGTCATTGAAACAGTTTTGTTTCTAATCTCACAAACCTACTTTTAGGTAATTAGGTAATGAATGAAACATTAGATTGAATTTTCTAAGAAAAAAAAAAATTGCCTGGCTTAGCTGGCCCCTGAGTAATACGAACTGTCAGAGCTCTCCTTCTCTCTCTGATTATATTAATTACCTCTCTTACCTTGCAAATTTAATGTAGAACAAGTATTTTATCTAAACTTGAGGAATTTACTAGAGGTTAAGAAGTTACATAACCTTAATAAAAACAAGAGTAACAGAATTACCCTCCAATTTCTCTCCATGAAGGTTAATTCTGTAACATCTCCCTGATCTCATTTCTACTGCCACAGAAAGAACAGCGCAACCATGCTTCCATCTCACCTCGCCCTGCTAGAGCAGAGGCGGTAGGGCAAAGGCGCATGCGCACGCCTCGGAGGGGCTGTCTGGTGTGACACTGCACCTCCATGTACTGTTATTTTCCAGAGAAAAGCAATCATTTGAATCAGTCCTTCCAACGGCTACAATTAGCGTCCATTGTTAACTTGACACGCCTGGGAAGAGCCAGCCTTAGCTGAGGAATCCACGCCATCTGACTGGCCTATGGGAGTGTCTGTGGAGGAATTTTCTTGATTACTAATTGCTCTAGCCATCCCTGTGCGGGTGGTGCCGCCCCTTCCCAGATGGTCCTTGGTGGTATGAGAAGCCAAGAGGAGGATGCTATGAGGATCTGAGAGCTTCTTTGACCTTGCAGTGAGCATAACTGGGAGGAGAAAACAAAGGCGCAGCCAAGCCACACTAGGACAAAGAATTACAGTGCTGGCTATCAACACAAGAGAAGAGGGAATTTAGAGGCGAGTTGTACGCTGTGTCTTACCCCTCTTGTCACTGGTTCAGAGCAGGATTATCAAGGATAGGCCACAAGCCTCTGAGCCTAGACTTTGGGGGCGGGGGAGAGGGGTAGTGCTCCTACCCAACCATAGGTGGCGCCAGTGGACGCAGTTTGTAGCACAGGAAGCCAGGGTCATCCCTCTGAGTTCAGAGGTGGGAACCTCGGTATACCTGCAAGGTGTGTAGAGATCAGTGCTGTGGAGTGTCCCCCTCTCGCCCAACTCCAAGGGTGCCCTGAGGAAACAATCCAGTCCCAGGACGGATGGTCATAGGAACTAGCCTCCGCAGAGAACCCTCCGCAAAGATACTATTTGAAGTGTCAACTTAACTCGGCAGGATAAATTAAGACCTAGAAAGCTAAAACAAAATCAAAAACAAGCAAAATACAAAACAAAACAAAAAGAAGACCAAACCCAACCCAACCAACGAAAAGCCATTTCTTTTGGTATGCCCAGGAGGCTCTCATGGGAGTCTCACCGGATCAGGTAGAGAGGACCAATGCTCAGAGTCTGCAAACGCCAGCTAGGGATGGATGCCTGGAGGAAACACACAGCCGCGCTGGCTTATGCCTTTGATATCTGACACTAGGGCATGTCTCCAGACTCCAGGCATAGCAGCAGTGGCTCCCCTGCAATACGGTCTCAGGCTTTCAATGTCAACTGAGAACCACACCATAGGGCTCCCTGCTCGGCTCCCCAAGGACTTGAACTGAACCAAGCCGCTGGGTATAGATGCAGAGCTGTGGAGTTTCTTCCCTGTCATAAGAGATGGGCTAAGAGTCCCCACCTTCCATGCATTCTGTCACCCTGGAGAACCCTGACACATCTTCATGGTGCTACCCAGTAGAAGTACCCAGGGGAAGTACCCAGTAGAAGTACCCAGGGGAAGTACCCAGTAGAAGTGCCCAGGGGAAGTACCCAGGGGAAGTACCCAGTAGAAGTACCCAGGGGAAGGCTGCTTGAAGCTTCAGCACCCTGATTCCTATTGATATGAAATCAATATTATTCTCTAGCATTCTGCTTTAGTTTTGCTGTCTCTCTTGGGGCTTGGGATCTATTTCCCCTTCATCACTTCCCATCTCTCCTCTTGAGAGCAGGACCGACTGCCTACCTCTGACTTATGGTCGTATTTTGGGATCAGTAACTTGTTTGATCTCACAGCCCGTAACTGGAGGCCACATTTGCTTCCACATGAATCAAATCCTGATGCAACCCTTTCTAGACCAGCACAGTACAGTGCAGTGTCCTGTAACGTTACAGAGACTGTCTCCAATACAGCACACTGTTCAGAGTGGTCAGTACGGTTCAAGGATTAGATGGTCAAGTTTGCTCAATTTTAACTAAAACTTATTATAGTATTAGAAATTGAAATGCCCCAGGGTTGATGGCTATCTATTGGGCAGTGAATCTCTGAGTTAAGATGAAAAAAAAATGTAGGCTGGTAAATAAAATAAAAATCAAGTTAGTATGAAGCAATATAGGGTTTGGAGGCAAAGATAATCGATTATTATTTTAAAAGTAACACAGTTCGAAGGTATAAAACTGTGTGTTTCTAAACATTGGAAATCCACACATCTGTTCATATGGTAGAGAGAAGAAACAGTTAAAGAGATGGCAGTGGCTAACCCTGCCAAAGGCCAGATCGACTGAGTCTAATTGTGAATCTGAGCACCTGACAGAGTTCAACTCCTAAGAAGATAGGAAAGTGAAGCAATAACACACGCATCCTGTTGTGTTGTGTTGAGTTCTTGGTGTATGGCTACTTCTCAGCTACAGATGAGTCCAGCACACCTACCTGCCAGTCAGGTCTTATGTTGTATCAGTTCACAGAGGAGAGTCTGTGGTAGGAGGAAGACAGCTGTATCTTAGGACCTCCTGCATGAATCATCCCTTCACATACATCTCAGCCTGTAGCAATTCTTTTTCCTACATGAGCATCTTCTTGACATGGATTTTCACAGAGCATCATCAGGCTAATACTACCCAGGATGCTCGGCAATAATGACTACATATCTAGAATGATCCATAGATGATAGAATAAACTCTGAATGTACTGGCTGGCTTTGTGTGTTAACTTGACACAAGCTGAAGTTGTCACAGAGAAAGGAGCCTCCCTTGAGGAAACGTCTCCATGAGATTCAGCTGTAAGGCATTTTCTTGATTAGCAATCTCGATTAGAGGGGAGGGTCTAGCCCATTGTGGGTGGTGCCACCCCTGGGCTGGTAGTCTTGGGTTCTATAAGAAAGCAAGCTGAGCAAGCCAGGGGAAGCAAGACAGTAAGCAGCATTCCTCCATGGCTTCTGCATCCATTCTTGCCTCCAAGTTCTTACCCTGTGTGAGTTCTTGCCCTGACTTTCTTTGGGGATGAATAGCAGTGTGGAAGTGTAAGTTGAATAAACCCTTTCCTCTCAGCTTGCTGCTTGGTCATGATGTTTTGTGCAGGAATACAAACCCTGACTTGGACACTTGGGAAGTCTGGAGTATCAAGGGAGGACCTAGTTAAAAGGTTTGATCTACAGCAAGTCTCATCTCAGAAAGTTTTGAGACCACTTAAGCATCCCAATAAAATTAAGACCTATGAATGCCCTCTTTAGTTACTGCCTAGCACACACATCACTGGGCACAGATAAACATCAGTTCATTCTAAGTCTTCATCTCTGGAAAAGTTGAATATCTTTATCTTGTTCTAGAGCAAATGAGGGGAACAGCCAAACCCCCTCAGAAGCCAGGCAGAGGCATGCTCAGGATTCACACCATGAGCCTTGCTGTGGAAAAGCCACAGGAATTTCTCTAAAGTAGTTTTCCACATGAAGCATTTATTCAACGTAGACTCTGTGCATAGCACTCCTGTGTATGCTGTACTGTAATGTTACAAAATCATTCAACACAATGCCTCATGATATGCCTGCGAAGCAACTGAAATATACGTAAGTATGAGGTGCAAAAATAGCTATTCAAATATACTTATGAAAACATGTAGCTTGATGAGCCATTTTTATCTAGAAGAAAAGAAGGTAGTGTCAGAAATATCTTTATCTTTGAACTAGCCTCCAGTTTTGCTTAAAGTTGGAATAATAATAATAATAATAATAATAATAATAATAATAATAATAATAATAATAATAAAAACTACAGCGTTTGGGTCTGGGTACTCAGTGCTTAAACCACCGGCTTCACATGAGTAAGGACTGGATTTTGGATCCTCAGAACCTATAGGCACCTTGGCTTACCTGTAATTTCAGCCTCTATAGACAGAGTCAAGGGGAGTCCCCAAAGAAAGCTGGATCATGAGATTAGCCATACCCATGATCTCTGAGTATGATTGAGAGACCCGGCCTCAAAAATAATAAATTGGAGAGTAGTGGAATGAGATTGCTGATATCCTTCTTAGGCTTCTACACAAACCCCCGCACATGTGTACCTATACACATGGATATATGCACCCACACTATAGACAAAAGTGCACACAATACGCACGCACACACATGTAAAGAAGAATAAAAAACAAAATACACAGTATTAGTAGAGAGCTCTTACAGATGTTAGAATATAATGAAGAATATATTGAGTTGAGAATAGTCCCGTGTACTAAGATAAAATTTAATAAGCTCTGAGATTTTAAAAAACTCAAGACTAAAATCTCTTTTTGATTAGAGTCTTAAAACAGAGCTAAATGATATTTTATGACTGAAAGTGCATGACTTGTACAGGAGACAAATGTTGTACCTACTAACAACCCTTGCTTGGAAAGTCAGAATAAAGTATACGGATGGCTTCCCTCATCTGTCCACACTAAGATGATGATATTTGCAGGGGAATGGCCTGAATGGTAGGTTCTGGAAATGAGAACTTTTGAGTAGTAAGTTGCCTCCCTGTGAGCAGATTCCAAGGTTGGGAGGAGTGTAGAGAGACTGTGTGTGTGTGTGTGTGTGTGTGTATTTATGTATGAGTGTGTATATGAGTGTATGTGTGTGTATATGAGTGTATGTGTGTGTATATGTATGTGTGAGTATGTATATGTGACATATATATATATATATATATATATATATATATATATAGAGAGAGAGAGAGAGAGAGAGAGAGAGAGAGAGAGAGAGAGAGAGAGAGAGAGAGAGAGAGAGAAAGTAGGCATGGTTGGAGGAAGAAGGTCACTAGGGGGCATGACTTCAAAGGGATATATATGCAAGGGTTTCTTATTATTTGTGCCTTAATAAGCACTGGTTTCTCTTCTCTCTTTCTCTATTCCAAGGACCTCTTGCTGGCCAGGTGAGAGGCTTAGCACTTATTAACTCTTTGTGAACCAGAGAGAAAGGAAAGAAAAAGAATTAAAATTTTCTACCCAGGCAACATGCACAGACACACAAACTCTGGCCAGGCCTGACCACCTATCTCATCAACTCTGCAAGTGTTCATGTATACTTACATACATACACATATACCTACATATGTATAAACAAGCAGACATATGTGCATATATATATATATATATATATATATATATATATGCATATACATTTACACACACACACACACACACACACACACACATATATGAGAGTTGAAGCAGAGACCCAGACGCCACCACATTATATATCTCTTCCTTTCTTATATGCCTTCTTAGAGAAAAGTGCTTTATAAAATTACCCAAAAGGGGAGTTACAGAAGGATGCTGATAGTAAGTTCAAAGCTTTGTTTCATTTTTATAAGCTCATTCATTATAAGTTCGAAGCAACAGTTTCACATGGCCTTGCTTTATCATGGTGCATACTTGTGGCTTCATCCTTGGACCTGACCTAGAATGAATGTTTTTCCTTAATCACAAATCTGTTCCAAGCTTACTGTAATTGTGAAAGCTCATCATATTTCTTATTATACAGACTTTGCTTAATATTCTATAAGGAGTGGGTATATTCTATTCTTGATTCTGACTTTACTATATCTTTCTAGCCAAAGAATTAAAACTATCTCCTAAAATCTTCTTTTTAAAACTTATTTGAATCAAATTAGGAATTCTATAAAATCATTAATTCACCTAAACAGCATTAATTCATGAAAGTTTATCTTCATGTTGATCTGCAGGAAATATACCCAATAGGGTGGGTTGATGCTCAGTAATCATTAGTCTATATAGTGTTAGAAAAAGGCATATCAACAGTAAGAAGCAATCCTGGGATGAAATCTCTGAAGGCTCTGCAATTTAGAGCTTACCCATTGCAGGCCATGCAAAAATGGTAGGACTTCTCCAGAAAATTACTTATTTGCCTTTTGCCTACATGGTTTTACACACACACACACATACACACACACACACACACACACAAATGTAAATATATATATATTTAATTGTCACTTGAGGTAAATGTTTATTTCTCTGCTTAGCCACACCCAGTACCTCAAGGAAAGAATCCAGGTTTCCATTTCAAAAGCCATTTGCTTTGCTAAATTTCCTTCCTACCTGTTCCTAATCCCATTACACCTCTGGTTTGCAACCTACTTCTACCAGGGAATAGAATATACATTTTCCTGACAGAGATCTCTAGCTTTTGATGTTGAGATGGTAACATTTGCCACTTTTCAGACACACAGGTTCCTGGCTGAACTCACCCTCCACCACTGCAGCTATAGAGACATTCTGAGATGAGAAAGTATAAATTCTCCCTCCGGCCTAGTTAGTTGACCAGTCTGAATACGCAGTTGCCCTTGACCTCCTGGCAATCCTCCTGCTCCTGCCTCTCAAGTGCTGGGGTCATAGGTGTGTGCCACCATGCCTGGTTACATAGCTTATGAAATATGTTTGTATTTATGTTTTACGAAAATATATGTCTGTGGTTTTCTCTGTTCAGTTACAGCCTCAGAGTTATTCTTTCTTCCATAAGTCAGCTCCTTCCAGGAGTGTTTCTTGGATTAATTGACTTTCTCCCCATAAACACTTGAGAGAAGCAAACAGTAAGGCCATAGGTCCCCAGAGTTGTTGCTTTCATAATTAGAAGGTTTTAATCATTTAAAATTTTGATGTTAATAGTTCAAATTGGTATATGGTTTAAATTTTTCTCTTGTACATTTATAGAATTTTGGAAAATTGCTTTTCTATTTAATACATTTCTTTCTATTTATTGGCCCAATACTTAGCCTAACACTTTCTCAGTATTCCATTAATGTCTACAAAGGTCTTTAGTTGATCTCTCATGCCATCTTCCTAATGGCAGTTAACTCTTCCCATTTACTTGTATTCTTTCTTACCTTTACTCTAATTGTATTATCTGTGCTTAGATTTTCTAATCATGGATCATTTAATGAATTGGTTCGCTCTAGCTGTATTCTATTTATTATTTAAATATTACTTGTGAATTTTTGTTATAGTTGAATTTTTATTTATTTTGTTTATAATTTGTTTTTCTTGGCTTCCAGGTCTGGAAGGTTAAAGGTTATATATGTGTATATGTGTGTGTGTATGTATGTATGTATGTTTATATATATTAATATAAATACATATTATTTTATATACATTAGTGTTTTGCAAACATGTATTATGTGCACTGTGCATATACCTCATACCCAAGGATGTCAAAAGAAGGTATATGAACTCCTGTAACTGTAGTTACATGTGATAACAAGACACCACATCAATGCTCTGCAAAAGCAGTAAACAATTTCATTGCTGAGCCATCTCTTCTGCCTTGTGACTTTTATGTAAATTATGAAGAAATATTGAGCTAGGAACAAACCTTAAAAGTTTCAGTCTCATTGCTGTATATGTTTGCTTTCCTAATTGGGGTCTGTTAGATCTCACTTCATGTATTGTGAAGTCCTTTAGTTGGACTCATGTGTATGTAGGTTTTTAGAACTCATGTAATCAGTGGGAAGTCCTATCCATTCTGGTAACACTCTTCCCTCGAACGCTCACTACTGATGTTCAGTACAGTGAGTGTATAATTATAATCTGCACAGTGCCTTCCCTATGACTTTCTTACATTACAGGCACTGCGATATTACTTTATTGAACACAGGTTTGTGGATGTTCAGTTCATGCACATTTAGGGTCATGTCAAATCACAGAAATAAACAGAAGTTTTACTCTATTCATACATAGCTCTTGTACAGTTGTATGTCTGCATTCCATGTTCTTGCTGTGAACCCCAGCCTCTGGCCAGCAGAGGTGGGGCAAAGACAACACGTACACCAAGGCAGGGTTTGAGCAGCTTCTGCAGCTTCCCGCTGCAGCTTCCTTTATTCTTCCTATTCTCCTGCTTCAGCTCGTTTTATTCTGGGGGATTGCCCAATTTATCCCCCTCCACCCTCTGCACTTGTCTCTCACCACTCTTCATCATCCAATCAGCATTCAGCACACTCTGTACATGAGCCATGCACGCAGACAGGGTGGGTGTTGATAGGCCACTGACTCAATATCACGCTGTATGATGCTATGCATCAGGCGGACAGTGCGTGATCATTCAGGTACGCGTGATCATTCAGGTGTTCATGATCAGTCAGGTGCTTGGTAAACAAGCAGGGAATCACAGGGCTTGGCAATGAGCCAGGGCACCGTCTTGGCTGCCGCAGCCACACCTGCTTCCCACATCTCCCCCTTTCTGTTTAATCAAAATGGCTCCAGGATCGCATCTGTCTTTATTAAAAGGTTGGGGGCTGGCTGTAAAAAGAGGATCGGTGAAGCACCTGTTTTAGGCCATAAGATTTGCATCTGCATCCAGCACCCAGTAACTAGCCCTTTTTTTAGGTCCTAGGTGGGCAAGGGCTCTGTCTTAGGCTATGGGGGGAGGGTGGTGGAGGTGTCCTGCAATAATCCCGTCATTGAATTACCTTGTGGCCAAAAAAGGAGCGTGCATCTGGCTCATGGCACCTCAATATTCCCATCATTGGTGACTTCACTGCTTATGGCCCTCAGCCACTATTAGGAGCCAAACATGGGTTGAATTACCTGACTCTATCACTGCCACAGCTTGAATCAACAACCGTTTATTGGCCAGCACCCATCTGCGCATGCGTATCATCCACCACAACATACCAACACATACAGCACACAGCAAAAATCCCCAGAAGGCCAGCCCTCCCTGATCCTTGAGGAAGCTGAAGGTCTCCTCAATCATCTTCAACCACTGCTGAGTGGTGGCAATCTCTACTTGGATCCAATTTCATGGGACAAATTAGCTGCACGAGAAAAATTCTGATACTGCACAAAGGTTACACAGATTCCTGACATATGGGTTACACATGACACAAAGACTAATTGCTCCAGAATATCTTGGAGCAAATCCACTCTCTGATTTACTAATAAGATTCCAGTTTTCAGCTGAGAATTTATTCCTTCTTGTTGAACAAGTACAGTTGCCCTTTCCTTCACATCCTCTTTCCCCTTAGTAGGGAGGAGGTGAGGGCAAGGGAGGTGCCAAGGGTTCAGGCGGCCTTCCTCGCCTAAAACTCACCTTCATTTCATCTCCACTGTCAGATGATTCATCTGAACTTCCCTCCTCACTCTCCCGTTCTTTAGCCTCTCTTCTCTGCTGGCTTCTCATTTGCCTTTTTCTGCTTCTGCTGCATGAGCCTTTACGACACTGTGGACATAATTTTGGATGTCTCACGGGAGCTGCAGTAGTTGGCCTCGGGCAATTGGGACAATCTCTTTTAAAATGCCCAGCCTGGCCACAGGAAAACTTTTCTAACTCAGCAGCCTACTTTCCACTTTTGTCCACCAGGCAAGATTTAACTAAAATCCAAATTGCTAACAGCTGCACCAATGCACTCTTACTTTCCTATTTGAAGCAATCTCCTCCTGCTCTCTTCACTTTTAACATCGTCCCTATACTGGGAATTTAACTCTGTCCCGTAACCGGGAGCTTAACTTGTCCCTATACCAGGAACTTAACTCGGTTCTGTGACCCCAGGAGTTTAAACTTGTCCCTATACCGGGAACTTCCTCCTAGCACTAGATTACTACTCTCTACCACGGAACTCACCCATAACTCTTGCTTCTTAATTCAGCGGCTCTTTTCAGAGTTCCCCATATGGGTCACCAGATGTCGTGTGCCCCACACTCCATCCCACAGAGGTGGGGCAAAGATGACATGTACACCAAGGCAGGGTTTGAGCAGCTTCTGCAGCTTCCCGCTGCAGCTTCCTTTATTCCTCCTATTCTCCTGCTTCAGCTCGTTTTATTCTGGGGGATTGCCCAATTTATCCCCCTCCACCCTCTGCACTCGTCTTTCACCACTCTTCATCATCCAATCAGCATTCAGCACGCTCTAGACACAAGCCATGCATGCAGACAGGGTGGGTGTTGATAGGCCACTGACTCAATATCACGTTGTATGATGCTATGCATCAGGCGGACAGCACATGACCATTCAGGTACGCATGATCAGTCAGGTGCTTGGTAAACAAGCAGGGAATCACAGGGCTTGGCAATGAGCCAGGGCACCATCTTGGCTGCTGCGTGGCCACACCTGCTTCCCACAGTTCTGAAGAAACTTGTTAACTTGGTAACATTAGTTGGAAAAGACTTAGAGCTTCTAAGTTTGAGGCATGTGTAATGAGAGCAACAGCAGAGATGTCACACCTCCAGGGCAGAGCATAGTCTGTGCTCATTCAGGGTTCTAGGGACATGGTATTGCTCAGTTTTTTAGTTTGTGCCTAAATTAGTCCTCATTTCTTTCATTATAGAGATTACTCTTTAGGCGCAGAGTCCTTCTATGTCCTTAACACAGGCTCTGGTTACAGGGTGCCCATTCAGATAATCCAGAACAATCTGAAAGTATCAACAACAGCACTGACAAAGTCCCCTTTGTAATAGATATGTTACTTATGCATTCTAATGATTTGTAAGAGGGTGCATTTGGAGGGCCGCTAGCCTGTCAAAGTCCTTCAAGTCCTTCTTACTTCCACTTGGACTTCCAGCCTGTGCAGTGTGCTTCTGAAGGTTTTATGATAGTATTGCTTATGTTAAATGGCATGTTAGAACAATCATATACATTAATATGCAAAATGCATTTATCATCTATGTATCTACATATCTATTCATGTATCTATACTTCTATGTATCTATGTTTGTATCTATATATCTATGTATCTATGTATGTATGTATGTATGTATCTATCTATCTATCTATCTTTGCCTTCCTATCTTCATTTCTTTTTATGCTATGAAAGCTACTCTAATTATCAAGTACACTTCATCATATGGCTTAACCTTCATGTATTTATTAACAAGTTAATAACTTGTGTTGTCTTACTTATTCTATTCTTCATGAAGGCGTTTCTGCATCAGTTGATTATATTTTCTCAACCTTCCATGTATTAAGTGCACTGTCTTCTGATTTTCATAATTTCAAATGTGTTATGTATTATAATTCATCTTTTAGTTTTAATTTTGTCTCCTCTGCATATCTGATTGTTTTCACTTCGACTTAAGAATTTGTTTTTGTTACTTACATTTTTACTTTCCTAGTTAGAATATTTTCACAACTTCAATTTCTGTGCTTTTTGGTCTTATTGTGAGATATCTATTACTAATTCTGGGCTGTTTTCTCTCTTAGTTGTCCTGGCTCTCTTCCTAGGAGGCTTCTAGTTACATAATTAAACTTTGCTCTTTCTGGAGCCCTCCCTTGCTTCTCTTCTATATGTTTCATTGCTGCATTCTTTCTTCTATATATGGCTGGTTATTCAGAAATGTGTAGATGGCTGGTTATTTAGCAGTGTATAGATGGCTGATTATTCAGCAGTGTGTAGATGGCTGGTTATTCAGCAGTGTGTAGATGGCTGGTTATTCAGTAGCGTGTAGATGGCTGGTTATTCAGTAGCGTGTAGATGGCTGGTTATTCAGTGATGTGTATAGATGGCTGGTTATTCAGCAGTGTGTAGATGGCTGGTTATTCAGTGGTATATAAGCTGCTGCCTAGCCTAAAGGAGAAACTGTCACCACTGCTCATGATTTACATTTTTCTTCTTCTTGACTTTGACTGTGGTATTTTAGACAGCTAAGCCACCAAGTCACCTGACTATTTTGGTCTCATCCTTTATAAAATTTCTTGCTTCTTTAAGGATATCTCCCCAACTCTTCATGCTTATTGTTCATGGTTCCTAATTGGCATTTAAAAGACAGTTATTATGGTCTGGACAGATGGATCTGAGGTTAAGAGTACTGGCTGCTCTTCTAGAAGATCCAGGTTCAGTTCCCAACATCCACATGGTGACTCACAACTGGAACTGTCTTTAAGTCAGTTCCAGAGAAACTGACACCTTCTTCTGGTCTCCATAGGCAATGAATGCATGTAGTGCACTTACATACATGTACACAAACACACAGAATAATTAAATAAAACAATCATTAACTTTCAACAGTTCTCACATCTTTGACTAGTGTTTCCAATTACTATTTATTTTTTTCCTTTTTTTAAATTAAATTATTTTATTTATATTCCACATGTTGCCCCCTTTCTTGGTCCCCCCTCCCAGAGTTCTTTACCACATTCCCCTCTTCTTTGCCTCTGAGAGTGTATAACCCCTATCTACCCAACCCTACCTCACCCCTCCAACATCCTATTTCCCTAGGGTAACATGTCTCTACAGGATTAGGTGTACCCTCTCCCACTGAGGCCCGACAAGGCAGTCCTCTGTTACATATATACTTGGAGCCAGGGACCAACCAATGTATGCTCTTAGGTTGGAAAATTAGTCTCTGGAAGCTCCGAGGTGTCCAGGTTAGTTGATTGTGTTGTTCTTCCTATGGGGTTGTCATCCCCTTCAGCTCTTTCAGTCTTTCCCCTAACTCTTCCACAGGGGTCCCCAACCTCAGTCCAATGGTTGGCTGTAAGTATCTGCATCTGTCTCAGTCCATTGCTAGTAGATCCTCTCAGAAGTCAGCCATGCTAGGCTCCCATCTGCAAGCATAACATGGCATCAGTAATAGTGTTGGGGTTTGGTGCCTCTACATGGGGTGGATCTCAAATTGAGCTGGTCGCAAGATGGGCTTTCCTTCAGTCTCTGCTCCATTTCTCTCCCCACATTTCCTTTAGATAGGGACAATTCTGGATCAAAAATTTTGAGATGTGTGGGTAGCCCCATCCCTCCACTGGGGAGACTGTCACTCTACTGGAGGTGATCTCTTTAGGTTTCATCTCCTCACTGTTGGGCATTTCAACTAAGGTCATCCTCATCAAGTCTTGGGAGCCTCTCATATCCTCTAGAAAGTCTTTGGGACTTTGGGCATTTCATCCTCATCAAGTCTTGGGAGCCTCTCATATCCCAGGTCTTTGGGACTTTCTAGAGGTTCACCCTGCCTCCCCATGCCCCACAGCTGCATATTTCCGTTCATTTTCCTGGCCCTCTTGGCTTCTCTCCTGTCTCCCCCCCACCCCTTATCTGACTCTGCCCCTTTCCCCTCCCCTTTCCCACCCAGGTCTTTCCCTCCCTCTGCCTCACATGGTTATTTTGTTCCCCCTTCTAAGAGGGATTGAAGCATCCTCACTTGGGTCTTCCTTCTTGTTAAATATCATATGGTCTGTGAATTGTATTATGGGTATTCTGTACTTTTTGGCTAATATCTACTTCTCAGTGAGTACATGCCATGCATGTCCTTTTGGGTCGAGTTTCCTCACTCAGGATATTTTCTAGTTCCATCTATTTGCCTGCAAAATCCATGATGTCCTGATTTTTAAAAGCTGAATAATATTCCATTGTGTAAATGAACCACAATTTTTGTGTCCATTCTTCGGTTGAGGTATATCTGGATTATTTCCGGCTTCTGTATATTATGAGTAAGGCTGCTATGAACGTAGTGGAGCACATGTCCTTGTGGTATCCTTGAGTATCTTTTGGGTATATGCCAAGGAGTAGTATAGCAGGAAGAACTATTTCCAATTTTCTGAGGAACCACCAGATTGATTTCCAGAGTGGATGTACCAGTTTGTGATCCTACCAATGATGGAGGTGTGTTCCTCTTTCTCCACATCCTTGCCAGCATGTGTTGTCACTTGAATTTTTTTATCTTAGTCATTCTGATTGGTATGAGGTAGAATCTCGGGGTTGCTTTGATTTGCATTTCCTTGATGACTAAGGATGTTGAACACTTCTTTAAGTGCTTCTTGGCCATTTGAGATTCCTCCTTTGAGAATTCTCTGTTTAACTCTGTACCCCATTTTTTAATTGGGAAAAGATCTTCACTAACCCTATATCTGATAGAGGACTAATATCCAAAATATATAAAGAACTCAAGAAGTTAGAGTCCAAAAAAATACCAATTCCTTGTTTCTAACTGCAAAGCCTTGTAGTGTTGATTTTGCTCCATTGTTTGTCTCATAGTTTTAAATTTATCTTGTTCATTTCATACATTGTATATGAGATATTTAGATTGTGTACATCCCCATCAGTCTCTGCTATTTCCATCCCATTCTTTCTGAAACTGTCCCCCTCCTTCTTCCTTCCTCTCCTATTCTCTCTCTCTCCTTCCTTTGTTTTTCTTTCTTTCTTTCTTTCTTTCTTTCTTTCTTTCTTTCTTTCTTTCTTTCTTTCTTTCTTCTTTCTTTCTTTCTTTCTTTCTTTCTTTCTTTTTTTTGTGATACATAATGTTATGATATGCTCGACATATCAGGAAAACTGGCATGCTGAAGCCCCTTGTCACTAACCACTGATCTCCAGCTGTGGGTCGTCCAGCTTTCTGTCTGAGCCTCCATCACTGGAGCTGGAGCCACACCATGGCTTAGTGCCCCACTTTCATCCTCAAGGTGTCTGTCTGTGACTTCAGTTCTCACAGGAGAGCTTGTGCACATTATCTCCAAATAGACTGATTCTCCTCACAGTTCCTTGCTTTGCTTCCTGGGAAAATGAAAAGGGATTATTGTTCTAGGGACACAGCACCACTGTTGGACAGGCCCTGTCTGCTGGGCTCTGGGCTCTCTGGGCCTTCCTGGGCTTGAGTCGGTCAGTTGTGCTAATCTATGTGGCACTTCCCAAGCATGCTGGGCAAGAGAGAGTGAGATACACTTTTCATCTTATGAGTCCTACTCTGATTGATGTACAGACATCTCTTTTGTATGATACTCTTACCATGTCTTTTAGTCGTTGTACATATTGACTATGCTTATGAATAGTCTTGATGTATTTTTTATAATCATTTCTTTGTAGTATATTGAGTTCAGCTCTTCCCTCCTGCATTCTGTCTTTATGTATAAAAACCTGCATTGATACCTTTAATGCCTATTCCTCTCCCCATGAAATTCCTTGTGCTTCTGTCAGGCAACAAAGGTAAGGGCAGCTTTTTTCTATCTTTTTAGAGCTTGAATTAGTTTTGTTTTTCTATACCAAATTCATATTGGTTCCTGGGGAATCAGAATGAGCAGTTGCAATGGAAGTACTTGAGCATGCTCCACGGAGGTGCTGGAGTGATGGGCAGTCCTTCACCCTTGGTGACCTCTGACTTCATTTCTTCCCTAAGCCATGTGAGCAGGCTGCCCAAGTATCCAGGTAATTTCATCCTCACTGAAGCTGATTGCAAACCAGTGGTTTCAGTGCAGAGAAAGGCTTTCCCCAAGGCTCACCCATTCCTCCTGGAATCTTCCACTCAGTTATGTCCTACAAATATCCAGTGTCTTGGAAACATTCAGATGCCATTTTACATTCATAACTATACTAAGTAAATCCAGATATAGTACATTAATCTCGCTTTAAATGTGTGAGTGTACACAAGTATACATTTATATATGGGTACGTTTTAGATATCCAACAAGTTTGGTTGTGCCTGCTTGCTGCAGTCTGAATGTGTCTGGGTAACATTGTCCTGTTCAGCTCTTTCCATCCACAGTACTTTCTAAAAGAGCCTACACACAGGACTACCTTGATTTAGGAGAAGTAGACCACACTAATTGGGCTTAAAGGCGAGCATATTATGATCCAGCCAATCCTACCATCTTTGCCAGGCTTTTTCATTCATCTGCGGTTTTTCCACACAGGGCCTCTCAGCTGACATGCCTTGCATACTCTCTTGTGAGCAGCTGGGGCACTACACGGTGTAAGTGCACCATGTGGATTCTTGATGACTTGGAATTCTTAGTAGGCATAGTGTGTGAGTACATAAATAATGACCACTGCAGATAAAGTCTCAGCCTGCAGAGACCCTCAGGAGGTGCAAAACCTCATAGTCTTCTAACGCAATCTTGTCCTGTTATGGTTCAAAATGTTGTTTAGAAAAATCTGTCTATAATGAGTGAAAAATTGCTAATCTATCTATGTGCATTGTATCGCTTTCTCCCCTGGAAAGGAAGTGTGGAGTGTACATGAATAATGGGAAGTTAAATGAGACTGGCTGGTATAAAAATCCCTTTATAGACTGCAGTACCATTCAACATGCAGTAAAGTGTCATTTCTGAGTCCAGACCTTAGTATAGAAGGGTGTACCCTGACTCTTAGCACACAATTGATGAATCTCCACCCATCACCAAAAGCATGAGTGAGGAGTGGCCTCGAAAGCTTCAATTTGGGGCAAGATTAAGTCCTGCTCTTGACATGATTTTCTCACCTTACTTCCCAGAAGAATTATGTTAATATAGATTACCCACCACATGAAGCCTATGCTGCCTTAGAAATGTAAGAGCATTTTAAATGTAAAGGCAGTGACTCTTAATCTCCAACACATAGGTATTTTGAATAAGTTTATGTACTTGAGAAAGTCATGTTATATCTTGATTCAATAATCAGAGTGCCTTAGTAAAGAAAATTATATGCCATGCAGAGCCACAGAAAGCCATCTGCAGAAGAATTACTTTGAAAGGGAGAAAATGAATGATCCGCTGTGTGAAATGCATTCATGAAATAATACAGCCCAAGCCCTCTCATTTGCAGGTGGAATAATAAAAGTCTAAGCTCACAGAGAGAAGTAAATGACTTGGTGCTCTACCATTCCAGTCACGTGTCTTTTCTCTCAAAACCTCCTGGGAAGCTAAGGATGAGCTGATGTCACAGCCCCGCCCATGATGGCTACTCTCCACTGGCACACTAAGAATACATCAGGCTCTTCAGCTCCGTACATTGACATCTTTGTGAGGCCTTAAACCTATTTGAGTTATCCCAGAAGGTCTTCTCTGTAGAAGTTGGTTCTGGTCCTTCCTCTGAGTTCCATGCTCCCAACAAGAAGACTCAGACTCAAAATAGATTCAAAAACACCTTGGCCATAGAGCTAAACTGTTCTCTGACTGGATCATAACTTAAAATAACCCAGTTATTCTAATCTATATTCTGCCACATGGCTGGTTACCTGTGCTCAGGTTCCAGGGGTCCATCTCCTCACATCTTCCTGAGAGAATCTTCCTGTGCCTTGCTCTATCCCAGAATTCTCTCTGCCTCCCAGATGTCCCACCTTCTATTCTATCCTTTCCTATAGACTGTAGGTTTTTTTTTTTACATTGATAGATGATGCATCCATACAACACACAAGATATTCTCTCTATGCTTCCCTGAGGCTATACTGAAAAATTAAAAATAAAGTTAACTGGTGGCCCAAATACTGACAGTTAAGGAGTCATAACTTGTAAGTCATGTCAATGATATGATGGAGAAAGGATGTTAATTCCATCAGCACATGTCCAGAATGATTTCAGGTAAAACAGAAAACAAAAGCCACATGTTGATGAACCTGTCCAAATAAAAACACAATGAGAATAGGATGGTAGAGTGTTATCTATTCCATGTTTGCACAAGACATGGTGCACATAGAGTGCCATAAAGTCCAGCAAGATCTGCCATAGCATCTGCTTGTCACCACACTGTGGAGGGTGATGGAGCGGAAAGGCATGTACGTCTTTCTCATGCCCTTTGCTCTGCTCACACGTTGCTTCTGTCACACCTTTATTTCAATTGCTGCTCACACTGTAACATGCTACCCACAGAATTCAGCATGGTCCTCACGAGTTCTGAGAGGCTTCTGTCAATGTCTACTATGTCAATGACATGTAATATCTCAGGGAGGTTAGAAAATGTTCCAGCCAGGAGCCACCATGACTTCAGACATGGGAAGATGCAAGTTAGTTCTTTCAGGATGAAGGCTGTCATTATCCAGAGCCACTGGAGAGTGTCTCTGAGGATGAACTCATCGTCCTGTCATTTGCTTGTGAAAAGTTGCTAAGCCAGACACCTATAATAAATGTAATTTCATCAAAATGCATGTGTCTGCATGGTAAGGAGGAGTGACCTGTACACAGGGATCCCAAAAAAAAATGTATGTGTAAGCATACTTCTCTGCTCTCCTTTTGGATGAACCCATTGTCTCACAATCTGACACAGTTTCGAATAAGCACTAAGTTTCAAGAGGGTCACACTGCTGTCTTAGGCTGCCTAGCTGGGAGTACCATTCATCTTGGGGTCTACATCTTTGATTATTCTCTCAGTAAAACCTGTTTCTTTAATAACATAACTTGGGAGATTGGGAGCTCAAATTGCATTGCAGCTGAACTATTTGCAGGTTGAGCTTCTCTGTGTGCTTTGAAGTAGCATCAGAAACAACAGGACATGCATGCAAGCTCCTGCAGGACATGCATGCAAGCTTCTGCAGGACATGCATGCAAAGCTCCTGCAGCCTTTCTGTGGCACCTGAGCTGGGATGGAAGCCTCACACCACCTCTCTTGTCTTTCACTGTGCCATCCACAGTGACATTGAGAGCAACAATGCAGTCTTAGTATTCTCAAACGGTTTGTTGCAAATGTGATTTATAGCATCATTTAACACCTCAATTATCCCTGGGACATCTAATGTGGAGGGTTCAAGATCTTTGAAAGTTGCTCAGACAATGGATTATGCACGTACTCTTTACATCTGGAAGTAGAGATGCTAGAGTATTTATGCCTAATAAGATTAGGCAACAAATTTCCAACCACACAGCCAATTCAGAAAACCCTAGTAAAAAATGTTCCTCTAGAACTGCTTGATATCAAATTATGTACTAGTCAGGGTTTTCCAGAGTAACTGAAATGTATGAGTGTATGCAAGGACTTGAATATTTGTTTGTGCACAACATCACATATGTATATGGAGACTGATGAAATAAGTATAGGGGATTGGAGAGTTTAGAGGTTCAAACATCTGTAGGCTAGAATCCAGGGGAAGCCATCGTGAATTTCAGCATGACTTTGAGTTTCGGGAAACTGGGAAACCCAATGGTGTAAGTCTGAAGGACAGAAAGGGTGAGATGTCCCAGCTTAGGCAGAGAGGCCATAAAACAAGGGCAAGTTCCTTCTTCCTCTGATTTTGTTTCACTGAGACTACCAGCTGACTGCAAACCCACCACACACACGGGAGAGCTGCACCGTCCTGCGACTGCCAATCCAAATGTTCATCTCGTCTAGGGTCTAGGAACATCCTCCTAGCTATACTCAGAAATGCAATCTCGGTCCTCTGTGTCCAGTCAAGTGGTACTCAAAACTCATCAACACCACACTGCTATTAATGAGGAAGTGTCCCTGAAAAGCATGGGTAACCCCCTGGTTTTAATCTCTTGGAGTAAGGCATCACAAAGGACTTGAACTTAACTATCACCCCATAAATTTTACCTAAACACAATAGTGTAACCTAGTTTCTTAATGTTTTCTGTCTTGAATATTCTTTTCTTCCTTCAGATGTAAACACAGCATTTGCTAACACAAAGGCCAAGTTTCATCCTGATTAGAATTTCTTTCTGCAGTGTGACCATTCTCATTAGCTCACTGCTAGTTAATAAAAAAGACAATTGCAAATTCACTCAAGTGATGATCATGAGCCTTTTGCATTTTGAATATTCCTCAATATTCAAGCACTCTGCACTTGCTTGAAATGAAATTCCCTTAAGAATTTATCTCCTGATTCCTGTGTGTGTCTGTGTGTGTATGTGTGTCTGTGTGCACGTGCGCATGCTCACTCATGTGTAAATATGAGTGAGTGTATGAGCATATGGATGCATGTGCCCTTGTGTGCACATGTATGTGGATTGATAAGAACAACCTTAGCTTTTATCCTCAGATACATTCTCCACCTCCTTTGAGGCAGGGTCTATTATGTGCCTGGACCTTGCTAATTGTGATCAGCAAGCATGCTAGAATTTTTATATGGGTACTGGGAATTGAACTCATGTCCTCATGCCTACAAGGCAAGCCCTTTACCAAGGGAGTTATTTTCTCCAGCCCTTCTCATTCCCTCTTCCTTGACATCTTCATAAGGTTGTTGGGGATGGTGGGTGGCTTCTGGTGTATAGCCAGCTCTTTGGGGTGTCCATGCTGACTACAGCTGCCTATCTATAGAGTGTGGCATTTCTCTAGTTACTAAAATGTCATATGGCAGCCTGAGGTGTGTTAGAAACAACATGTATGTGCTTCATTATAATTATTTCCTGGTTAAAAATGAAATTTTCCAGTATAAATACAGTGGCAGTCATGTCTGGACACTAAAACCTCAGCCACTACCTCAGCTCATGGTCACTTTCAAATTGCCTTTACACGCATAGACATTTTTGGACTCTAAAGTTGCCTGCTTTCATGACTGAGTATTTCATTATTTTAGGAAATATTTTCTCTTAGCAATGTAAGAAAGACATTGCTGAGGAGACTACAATTAAACACCAGGAAAACAGTAAAAATATGAGTCCAAACAAAGGCAGACATACAACCATGAATCTTGTATGTCTTCCTAAGCAAACTTGTATACAGACAAAAGTCTCACTGGAATCCTTACCCTGTTCGTCCCTAGGCCGTTTGGTTTAGTCCCTAGGAACTGGGATCACAACAAATACATATATAATGGAATTCATGCTATAACACAAAGTGTCTCTATAGTTTAACCAAGAGTTAACCTAAATATACATACACATAAACCAATGAATTGCACATTGGAGGTTATTATAATTTCATGGGGAGACTTAGTGTTCGTGCTGAGGATCAAATTAGCCAAAATATCAGCCAGAAGCACAATTACATAGATGTATAACTAATATGAGTGGATGCTGCTAACAAGTCTGCCTCTCACTGAGAGTGGCAAGATGAATACAGTTGTCTTTCTTCTCATATGGACCTTTGTTGTCCTTGTTGATTCTGTTCTCTGGTTGTCACTGGGACAGTCGATACTATTTCATGCTATTCATCTGCACTGTGCACTATGTCAATGCCTTCGTTTCAGGATAGTCCATGGTGTCGGACCACATCATACTGGGAGTGGCTGCCTCCCTGGGCATCCCATTAGAGGAGATCAGAACCTAGTGACCATCAAAGTTACAAACATTATTATTTTTTTTTTTTAAAACTCCCCAATATAGGTACTGGGAATTAAACCCAGGTCTTCTCCAAGAACAGCAATTGCTCCAAATTGCGAAGTCATCTTTCTAGCCCACAGGCCTGATTTTAATTTTTAAAATGCACACTTATAGTCAACTTCTACTGTAAAAGCCTCAAATCAGTAGATGAATAGGAAGCAATTTTGAAGAGTTGCAGAGCTTTTGATTAAAATCATCATGGACTTTAATGTTTAATACACCTCGATCTGGATTGTGATGCACTGTCGTGTATGTGTGCGTGTGTGTGCGTGTGTGTGTGT
>NC_034610.1:7350748-7355473 GCF_900095145.1 Mus pahari
GTGTGTGTGTGTGTGTGTGTGTGTGTGTGTGTGTGCGTGTTTTGTGTTGTGTTATGAACTCTGTTGGCTATGTGGGCAGGGGGGATGGTTTTGAAATATAGATGAGATAATAACTAGCCCAGAACTCACCCTCAAGAGAAATTCAGGGACAGGTCTGGCATGATATTGCAGAGCTTTAATAGGACCAGGTCCCTTTGCCCTGAAGTCCTGCATGAGGAAGCACTTGTGTTGTGAATCCCACAGGCAGAGATTTAGTCTCCAGACCTTGGTAACCAAACAAACATGACCATTTCAGAAGCTCCAACACTTTTCTCAGTTGGGCTTCTGAAGAATCCATGCTCCCGGGTGTGTGTATCAGTGAAGCGGGCTGTAGATTTCAAATTACTTGGATATTTTTGCTACAGATTCAACACTATCATCAGCAAAGCACTGTCAGTTCAGTACCCTCCAGGGGAAGGAGCGAAGGCCAGTGGAAGTCCACTGTGTACATGCCTTGAGATGGCCTCCCTCCCTTTATCATCAGAACGCCCAGAGGCTTCTCATGGGGATGAAACAAGCATTGTGGAATGCTAAACATGAATTTGTACAAACAGGAATCTTTGCAGCCCTGAAGAAAGTAGAGGGATACGTCTATTTCTTTCCATTACACATATACAAAAGTTTTCCATCTCCACGCAATTCTTTCTGCTGCTGCTCGTCTCTGCAAGCAATTTATTAATTCACTAACATGTTAGGTTTATCTGTAATTTACTTACAAATTGATTAGTAAAAATACTCATATTACATCCTTGTTTTCTTTGTGCTAAAATGAATTAACGTTGTAAGGGAGAACTCTTTCTAAAGCAATTGCCTTGTTTAAATTAGGCAATAAAATTGGATTTCTTAATAGCCATGCAATAAACCCAGACTGCTTTATAATCTGCCAAGTGTCCTCACATATAATACTGTATCTGATTCCCATGCTAGTTTTGTGGACTATGTGTATTTGGTATGCCTGGTCTACAAAAGTAGATCAAAGAAGAGAGGCTCTTAATCTAGTGCTATACTGATGCCTGTGACACACATTCTGAGATTTTGAGTTAAAGCATTGTCCGTACTAGTTCTTAGGATGTAATAGATGCATCACTTTATAACAAGTGTCTCTTTTCCCTTCTCTTCCTCTTCCTCCTTTCTCCCCCTCCTCCTTCTCCTGGTTCTGCTTGCCTGCTCTCCTCCTCTTCAGTCCTCCCTTTCTTCTCTTTCCATCCCTTCTTCCCTCCCCCTCACCTTGCCTTTTCTTTCTGTCTCTCCAATTCCATGTATGTGTGTGTTGCACATGTACCTGTTAATGTTGGTGTGTGCACATGTACCTGTCGTGAATGCATGTATGGGTAGATGCTTGTGAATATTAGACATCAATGGTGGGCCACTTCCTCATTTCCTGGTCATCTGATTTTTGTTGTTGCTGTTGTTGTTGTTGTTGTTTCTTTTTACTTTTTTTTTGAGCCAGGGACGCTCACTGAACCTGGGGATTATCCATCAGTTAGGCTGGCTGGTCAATGAGTCTCAGAGATCTCACCCACCCCAGTGCTTTCTGCTATAATACGAGCAGAAGGGGCCAAGGAAATGAACTCAGGTCTTGGGGTTTCTGCAGCAGGTACTTTTCTGAGATATCCCTTCTGATCCTATTAGGGCTTCTTAAATTGAGCATCCATTAAATCACTGGTATACACAAATGCTCACCAAGAGACTGGTAGAAACTGAGTAGTCTAAACTCTTTCTCAGAGATTCTCAGTATGTGTATTTATATGCACAAAGTGTCCTCCACCTCCACGGGGCTCCTGTGTTTGAGCACTTGGTCTCTGGGGGGGGGCACTTTTAAGAGGTAGAACTCTGATGTATGACATGGGTGTCATAGGGGCTGAGTCTTGAAGATGCTGTCTCCCTCCTCTTCCATCCCACCCCTCTGCTTCCTGATTCACTAAACTATGAAGGGTCTTTTCTACATGTTCCCACTGCAAAGAATTCTGCCATGCCATTCCCACTGTGATGGAACACAGCCAGAATAAAATGAGCTGATCCTCTCTCAAGATATTTCTATCAAGTCTTTATTCAGGGCAACTAGAAAGCTAACTGATACTAAAACTAACACATACTGCTTCCCAGGTCACTTGTTTCAAAAGCTATGTTGTAACAAGTGGGGCATATGAGCCTGACAGTGCTATGTGTGGAGACAGGCAGTGTTCTTAGTGGGATACGCACATTCCCTTCTCTCCTCTGGTTTCTCTCCATGGATTCGAACTCTTGGTCACACAGTAAAGTCTGACATCTCAGTGTGTCTTTTCCTCTGTGTGATCTGCTAGTGCTGAACAGATCTGTAGTTGAGCTTTGTGCAGAATGATAAGCATGCATCTATTTGCATTCTTCTACGTGCAAACATCTAGCTTGACTAGTACTATTCCTGGAACATGCTGTCTTTTTTCCAGTGTGTAATTTTTCTGGCTTTATTATAAAAAAAAAAAGCAGGTGTCCATAGGTGTGTGGATTTATGTCTGGGTCAAGTCAATTCAAGTCTGTTTTTAATGCTAATACTGTGTTGTTTCTATTACTATAGCTCTGTAGTATACTTTGAGGTTGAGAATGGTACTGCTCCAGCAGTTCTTTTATTATTCAGGAATGTTTTGGCTATCCTGGTTTTTTTTTGTGTGTGTATGTTTCCATTTAAAGCTGAAAACTATCTTCTCAAGTTCTGTGAAGAATTGTTTTCAAAATTTGATTGGATTGCATTGAATCTATACACTGCTTTTGGTGGAATGGCCATTTTTTTATTATTATTATTATATTAATCCTACCAAACCATGAGCATGGGATCTCTTTCTGTATTCTGGTATCTTCTTCACTTTCTTTCTCCAGTGCCATAAGGTTTTTATTATACAAGTCTTTCACTAACTTAAAGTTACCCTAAGATTTTTGTGGTTATTGTGAAAGGCATTGTTTCCCTAATAGGGCTACTGATTTTTGTGTATTAATTTTATATTGCTATATTGCTGAAAGTGTTTATCAGCTGTAGGAATTTCCTAGTGTTCCATTGTCCCATAAGTTTTCATATGTAGCTTTTTAATTTTCATTCAAATTTAACAAAACATTTCGATTTGTTTTGACTCATTTTTTCATTCATTAGTGAGCTGTTCAGTTTCCATGAGTTTGTGAACTTTTTGATGTTCTTGTTGATATCCAGCTTTAATCCACAGTGATAAGTAAAGATTAAAGGTTTTATTTTAATTTTTCATATCTGTTGAAACTTAGTGTCCAAGTATGTGGTCAATTTCATAGAAAGTTCCATGACCTTCTGAGAGAAAAGAATATTCTTTCATTTTTGAGTGAAGTGTTTTATAAATAATTATTAGGTCTATTTGGTTTATGGTGTCATTTAGATCTAGAATTTCTTTTTAGTTTTTGTCCTAGTGACATGTCTATTGGTGAAAGTGGGTATTGAAGTCACCCCCTATTACTGTTTAAGGGTCAATATGTAATTTTAGGCATATTAGTTTTTCTGTTATAAATTTAAGTAAGTGGCTTTGTGTTTGGTGCATAAATGTTTAGAATTCAAATATCCTGTTGGTAGACTTTTCCTTTGATTAGTATACAGTATTCTTCCCTATCTCTTTAGATTAGGGATTGGGGTCTATTTTGTTGGATATTAAAATGGCTAGTGCTGGCTTCTTTCTTGGCATCATATTCTTGGAATATCTTTACCCATCCTTTTATCCTGAGGTTGTGTCTCTTCTTGATATTATGGTGTGTTTCTTGGGTGCAGTAGAAGACGAACCTTGTTTTTACATCTAATCTATTAGTGTGTGTCTTTGCGTTGGTGAATTGAGATCAGAGATGTTGAGAATTGTCAATGAGCAGGGCTTGTTGATTCCCATTTGTCTTCCTTGAGGTTTGTACTACTGTGAAGAGACACCGTGACCACAGCAACTCTTACCGAGGAAAATACCTTATTGGAACTGGTTTATAGTTCAGAGGTTTCGTGCACTGTCATCATGGCAAGAAATATGGTGCCACACAGGCAGACATGGTGCTAGAGAGATAGCTGAGGGTTCTAAAGCTGGATCCACAGACAGCAGGAAGAGCCAGTGAGCCAACAGGTCTAGTTTAAGTTTGAGACCTCAGAGTCTGCCCCCAGGAATACCTCCACCAGGCTGTACCTACTCCAACAAGGCTATACCTCCTAATAGTGCCCATCCTACTGGAGGCCATCTTGATTCAAACCACCATACTATTATTTTGTTGTAGTGGTGTGGGTCTCAACTACATTTGATTTGCTGGTCTAAGATTATTTATTCTTTGGTAGTTTTGGTGTGGTTACCCTCTTTGGGTGTGGTTGAAGTGTTTGTTCTATCACCTTCTGTGGATGAGAATACATAGTTAGATACTGCCTAAGCTTGGTTTTGTCGTGGAATTTCATTCGTTCTCCATCTACTGTAATTGAAAATCTGCTGAGTATTGTAGTTTGGATTGGTATCTGTGGTCTTTTGTAGTTTGTAAAAAGGATATGTTCATGCCATTGTCCAGTCAGGGAATGATAGTTTGCTTTTCTCCTCCATCTCCTCTTCTTGCTCCTCCTCCTCCTCCTCCTCCTCCGCCTCTTCTTCTTCTTCTTCTTCTTCTTCTTCTTCTTCTTCTTCTTCTTCTTCTTCTTCTTCTTCTTCTTCTTCTTCTTCTTCTTCTTCTTCTTCTTCT
>NC_034610.1:7355723-7362366 GCF_900095145.1 Mus pahari
CCTTCTCCTCCTCCTTCTCCTCCTCCTCCTCCTCTTCCTCCTCCTCCTTCTTCTTCATTGTCTTCTTCTACCCATATTTCCTCACATCCATTAAAAAAAGGCTGACTTTGTGCCAAAAATTACTTCTGTATTAAAATTTAGAAAAGAGAAGATTCATCAGGATCCATCCTGCTTATTAGAAAACTAAAACCATTCCCTAAATCCCTTCAACAGACAATATTCCAAAGTCCAGGTGTCTGAACAGTTAGGCTTGGATAGTGGAAGGTAAGAAAGTACTTGGGCTGAGAATGACAGAGTAAAGACTGCCAGCCAAATATAGCAAAAGACACCTTTCTTTTCCAATCCTGTCTCTTCTGCCAAGAGACGCATTTCCACTCATGTTATTCAGATCCACAGATGGGAGTGGCTGTGCCATGAGCTTCATCCTCAGAGTCCTCATGGGAAACCGAGGCCATCACTCAGAACCATCCTCCTACCCCTATTCCAGATGTCTGGGAATATGTCTCTTGTCATCTCACTGTTCCCTGGAGATTAGGTCTCTGAGTGAGCCACAAGCAGAGTATCCTGTTAAGGGATGGGGATCTTGTTCTTGGTTTTGTAAGCTGTCCCAGCATGTCCTGGTGGCTTTCTTTCTGAGGCCCCACTACACCTGAACAGGTGTCTCCAAAGGAAGCTGACACAGAACTCTGGTCAGATGTCATCATGGTATTCTTCACCACAGAGATGTTATGAGTAAAATATTTAATTTTTTTTCCTTGGAATAGAAAAGTATAATCTGCTGCCTGACAGCCTAGCACCACGGTCCTTCTGTTCTAGAAAGCTGCCTCCAAGTAATGCCATGCCTTACATCAGTTGAAAAATTAGTTCTGACGCCCTATTTTTTTAAGTTGGAAATGGTGAAACAGGAGAAAAAAATTAACCATGAAATATAGAGGAGGAACAAGCAAAGAGGGTTCTTCTAGCACAGAAATGTGGAGCAAAGACCTCAGCTCATCTCTCTGGACCCTGGGTCCAGTGTCCAGCATACTCATGGCTGAGCCCTCTGAGTGGTATGGACTTCAGTTCTGTATTTTGCTTTGTCTCTTCATCATCTTCTTCTTCCACCAAGGATCTTCATGTAGCCCAGGCTGACCTCAAGCTCATTATGGAATTTCTGCCCATTCCTCCTATCTGTCTCTCTCAAGTGTTAGGATTACTTGCTTCACCCGTGCTGGGCAAAGCCTTTACCCATGATTGACAGCACCAGCTGGGTTGTTAGCGAGCTGTATCATAATTGCAGTGTAAGTTACCACCAAAACCTTCTGGTATATCCCAGATTATGAGCTAGGTGAGACTCTTGAAGTATTCAATTGTGAGGTCAGGGGTCAACACCAAGCCAGTGCCACGTAACTTTTCTTTATCCAGTTGACTGTAACTGTAAAGTTCCAGGGTCAGTTTTTCTCCAAGGCACACTTTAGATATGGCTATCTAGAGAGCTGGAAAATGTATTCCAACCTTGTATGTGTGTCAATTCACTTTTCATGGTGAATACAACTTGGAACAGATTCCTGTAGACACTGAAGGTGACCATGAGGAGGTTAACTCTGTTTCCCAAGGGATAGGTGTCAGAACATAGCAGTTCTCTGGAAGTAGGATTTGAAAGGTCTAACTCAACAGCACTCTGCTTTCATGCCCTATCTTGAAATATGCTAAAGTTCTGCATCTCGAGGGCCACTAGTCTGAGGGCAGCAGCGTGGGAAACAGAAGAAGAACCTACAGTTGGCCTGTTACACATTCACTATAAATAAAACCCAGAAACTTTTCCCAAAAGATTCCCAAATCCATTGAAGACCCAACTTTTATATTGTCAACCTGGACAAATGAGAATGTAGATGGTGCCCGAGAGAGACAACAGATGCCCATTACCTACCTCACAGCAGTGCTGCAGAAAGCAAGCCTTGCTGCCTCCAGAAACACAGCAGTAGATTTCAAGTTAATAATACAGCTGCTCGTGGAAGGATTTTCAGCATTTGCAGAATATACTTTGTGACATTAGAAGAAGAAAATCACTCTACCTGCTGAATCACTAATGGCTCTTGGTTCCCAAATTCCAAATGCAAATGTCATGCCTGTATTCCACTTGTGAAGCTAATTAGAAGCTTAAGAGTTCTGGTGTTCAGGATCTGAAGGTTCAGAGGACTAAATCCCATCCATAGAAGCTGTTTCAATATCGCTGTTCAAAAAAAAAAAGATCTTTTATAAATATTAAATAAAACACCATTTCAAGGCAATGTAAGCTAGAGAACATGGGAAATGTAAAAACAATATTTAGACATTGACCCTGTACCTTTGTATATCTATTATATTTTAGAAGGGGGTATGCATGTTCTGTGACACGCCTGTGGTGGTCAGAGAACAACTTGTAAGTAGCCAGCTCTCTCTACCTTGTGAGTCCAGGAAACATCCACCTTGGTAGTATGCACCCTTACTGAACCACCTCCTGGTCCCTAGATATATTTATTAGATAATTATTTCTTAAAGATGTATCTAGGCCCTGGAAAAAAGACTCAGTCATTAAAGGCATTAAGTGATCTTCCAGAGGACCCAGATTCCACTCCTGGCATCCACATGATAGCTCACAACCTTCTCTTGCACCTGTTCAAGTTGATCCAACACCCTCCTATGGCTTCCATGTGCCACAGGAGGCTTGTACATAGTACCCAAACATATGCAGGCAAAACACCCAAATGTATAAAAATAATTCTAAAAATGGAAAAGATGGTTCCATATATTTTATACATACACACATATAATATCCCCTGTGTTGGCATCTTTGACTTGTCACATAGAGAAATCCCACCATTTTAATCTTCTTACATTTGAAGTAAATGATGAAGCACTCAATAACTATCAACATTTCAGCAACTAATTTGTCTAGCAATAAAACATTACAAATATAAATTTCATGTTTCTGTAATGACGAATGGTTCTATACCATTCCATATTTTTGCCATTGTGGACATACATACAATTTAAAACAGCTGGGGTGGAATGAAAGACAATTAGCTATGACAGAATACATAAAAGAGGAAAACTACACTACCTTGTGCTGATGAGTGATCATGATATTAATGCCTTGAATGGCAGCCTAATAAATAATTATTTTTATGAACTATTTTTAAAGTTTTCAAAAGATTATCAGACAATGCTGTATAGCGAATACATCATTATTCTAGATTTTCAGAATAATTGCTTAAGCACAGAACTTGTGACACATGAGAAAATATGAATGAGACAGGAGACAAGGTATTGTAACCATATAGTATTTAAGCACTTACACCCATATTTACAAGGAACTGCGGATTTGAGGTACATTCTACTAAATGGTGTATTATCCAACTGTTGGTTTGAAGGGGAGTATGCATGTGAACCTACACAGCCATGTATAAAGAGCATCAATATAAGTTCTGAGGTGGCTGGCACAGTATCGAGAGATTTGTTCTTTTCTTTATAAAAGTATTCCACATATTGTAGTGTTCATTTTTATTATACATGCCTCTGGGAGTGAGTGGGACTACAACCCAGAAAAATTGGCAACCAATGGGGTAAAAGCAAGTATTTCTATGAAGCAATTTTGTGACATACTGTGGAATTGATAAATAATAAACATTTGACCAGTGCCTTTGCTACTGTAGAATTAATTATAGCATGTGAATAAGAAGGATTATTATATGTTGCCAACTGGAAGTAACATTTAGAGAAGTCCCAATTAGTAGATGCATTCCTGGAAATAATTCACAAATTCTAATCAAAAATTTTAATATGTGCATAGTTATTTCCCTACTTGCTGATTTGCAGACATTTATCCAGAGCAAAAAAAAATAGGCAACATGCATCATGGTGCTGCATATAAAGATGCTTATAGTAGGAAAAACATAAATAACAAATTATATTTCTATAATATTTTCAAAATAGGCTTATATTAATTTTTAAAAATCAACCTCTCTTTGCTGATTGAAAACTATTATTTTTGCTTACACTGGATGATGTTTTAATCCATTACAAAATTTTGTGTCAATATTAAGAGGTGAAGAAGACTCCACTTAATTTGAATTTTCCATTCAATTATATTTTTGATTTGTAGCTAAGATTTTTATTACCTTTCTCCATTGCTTGTCTTTAAAAATGGATATACGACTAAGTATAGACACTAAATCCAAACATAAAGTGGTTGGTTCCATCCTAGCATCTGTTCCTTAGGAGGAAGCACATGGGTGGTGCAGCAAATGTGGCTGAGATCCCAGGGTGAACCTGTCCCTCTTTTCCTGCTAAATGGACTCGGTACCGCCCTTCTGAGTTTCCTGCTAAATGGACTCGGTACCGCCCTTCTGAGTTTCCTGCTAAATGGACTCGGTACCGCCCTTCTGAGTTTATCTCTCTCCCCATATATCAGTGCGGCTTTCAGATCTCCTCAGAGAAGCTCCCTTATGCAGTGGACAGTGGCCAACACAGAAATTCAAAACTGGTTCAAGTATAAAGAACAAGTGTCAGCGGACGGCTCAGCATCCAAGGGGAGCTCTATCACAACCCCTTCCCCGAGCTTCAGGACCATCCTGGAAGAGGGGTTGAAAAGATGATAAGAGGTCAATAGGACAGGAACAAAACTCTGTCTTCTGGACATGACAGGACCGCAGCAGTCATGAACTCACATGTGCTTATGTTCACAAGATCAAACCGGTAAACATGAAGGGCAGAGATCCTTGTGAACCCCTAACCCTGACTGTGGTACTATGGACAGCTGATGGCTTCCTGGAAGAAAGAGTTAGTTTTCTTTGAGAGTGTGGCCCCTGGTAGGTTGACCACACTGCCGTGGGTGGCCCAATGCCCAGAAGTAAATGGAAGGCACAAATTGAAGTTGATAAATTATTAAATTCAAGAAACAAAGAGAATACAAATTAAGGGCATTGTCTAGAAGGTGGGGGTGGATCTTGATAGATCAAGGCCTGCAGCCAGGGTAGAATATGATTAAAACATATTGTATGAAATTCTGAGAGAGTCAATGAAAATATTTCTATTACCACAAAAATGAATATAGGAACCAATATTCTCCAGTTACAGGAGTCTCATTTCTTTCCCTATATACTAGCTTGCCTTCCACGGCTGGCTCTCCAGACAGTAACTTTATAATATAATATAATCAAACCAACCCAAATTTTCTGCCTTAGAATTTTGACCCTCTCAGCACTACAGATCTATTACATTGCTTCTAATCAGTGGGAAATGTGAAAGACGTTTCTATTTTTAATCAAGTGTGTGATAAACAGAAATATGTAGTAATGCAAACTGAGACCTCAGCATTGAAAGTAACAGGCTGTGGTGGATCCTAGCCTGAGAAGAAAGGGGCAGTCAGAGGATGTGCAGCATTTAACACAGCGGCTCCATGTCAACCTCTGTCTTTGCCAAACACAGTTAATCATCCCTGAAGGGCTACAACCCAATGTGACCTCTCTCTTCCAGGAACACTGGAGCCCCAAGGAAGTACAGCTATAGGAGAGAAGACTCTCCGCTTTCAGCAGGTCCTGCACAATAATACACTGACACTAAACTGTCTTCCAAAAGCAAAATCTAGTCTAGAAAATAGCCTAGAAAATGAAAGCTTTTATTTATCACAAGTTTCAGCATTTGTGTGTCTGTGTGTGTGTGTGTGTGTGTGTGTGTGTATATGTATATACACACACATATGCACTAAAGATTATATGAATTGCAATTTTCATGGAAAGGAACATCTGTGACTTCCTGGGAACACTATCTCTGGGTCACGTGACTGTCTGGGGACAGAGGCTACTCTGTGCACTGTTCGCTGGTGAAACCTCATCATGCATTAGTTAGAAAGCAAAGGCATCTACTTAAGACATTTGAGAAGTCTATTTACATCTTCCTTCAGTTTAGACAAATATCATGGTGAAATGTTTAAACAGACTCTGTGCCAAGACTGTGTTATTGTTTATTCTCATATGAATGAGTCCTCTAGGCCCTTAAGAGGTTCCTAATGATATCTCCTTCACAAATGGCCCACATTTCTCTCTACCCACGTGGCAATGAGCAATCACAAGGCACCATGTGGCATTTGGTATGAAGTCAGACTCATACCCAAGCCTCAGTCCAGTCTTGACCACATAGCCATCGCTGCTATTGTTGAATCTCTTCCACTTTACTGTGTCACTGACATAGTGTTTGCAGCCTGAGTTATTGTTAGAGTCCCATAGAGAACATGGGATGTACAAATACACACTCCATTAGCTTGCAAAGTGAGGTCATCCTGTTGGCTCACACGGCATGTGAAGAGGTCTCTGTAAGCCTTCCTCACTGAAGCTTCAGTCTGGGCATCAGATCTCTGACTACAGCCGTGTGAGGTGATGTTTGAGCTGAGACAGTTTCTTACCACAGCAAACCAATGCATTTTCAACTGTTCTCAAATCCTGCCGTTGTCCACAGAAGACTCCATCTTCAGGGTGGAGATTGGGAGGGATCAACACCTTAGGTCATTTTGCCCATTCTGCTTTGAACCTTCCAGTGTTCCTTTTGTCCTTAGTGTTCCCATTGTCCTTAGAAGATGGCCTAATCAGCCATCATTGGGGAGAGAGGCCCCTTGGTCTTGCAAACT
>NC_034610.1:7362861-7405363 GCF_900095145.1 Mus pahari
CATATACATATAAATACATACACACATATGCATATGTGTATATATATGTATTTATGTATGTACATGGATATATTTTTTATGTGTGTGTGTATATATATATGTGTGTGTGTGTGTGTGTGTGTGTGTGTGTGTGTGTAATTTGCAGAGCTGTAACTCCCCTTTACATTTCATTCTTGTTTATTACTTAATATAACTGACTTCTGTCTATTGCCACCCCAAGCAATAGCAAGAAGATTAAGCCTTTCTTTGGCTCTGTTCAGCATTACAGCCATAGTAACAGGCTCCAGAACAGTGTGGGTAGCAGAAAAAATACTCAATAAGATTGGCCAAAATAAATATAGGCAACAGGTATTCTGCTAATTCTCCAAGGCAGAAGACTCCCCTGGAAGACTCAAACAAAAGAAAACTGCTAAAATACTCCTGCCGGCCAACCACCCTCATATGTACTAACTTAGGCTGTGGGTTCAAGCTATATGAAGTCAAATCAAGCAGCCTCATGCCTTCTGTGTGTCCTGCCATCTCTCCTTTGTCTCTCAGAAAGGCCAGGAATGTTGGCCTCCCATTGCTGCAGGATACACTATGACACTGTGCCTTTCTTAAACCTGGACCCCTCTTACTGCAGGCTCGCCCAAAAGGACAATGGGCACAGCCACTCATTCCATGGTACACCTCACACCTCAGCAGAATAGTCTGTTCTTTCTAATGCTTCCCAGCCAGACTGAGCAGAAATTATCTGATGTGAGCTCACATCACAGAGATCTGAGTGCCTTATCCTGCCCTGCAACTGGCACGAAGCACTGATAACACCATCTCTGTTGACAGGAAACACCGCGTTATTCTTTGCAATCAGACAACTTAAACACCCTGGGACTCACCCACATATGCTCGCTCACCCCATTTCCCACCGCCTCCCACGCTCTGCATTCCTTACAGTTAGACGTGGTTCAGATATACTTTTACCAGAGCAGAAAATACAGCCCCAACCAAACCCTCCTGCCATCCACCCCACAGTCAAGGGCATTCTTCATTCCCAGGCAGGGCATTTTGTAAATTGGAAGTGTATCAGTGACAATTATCAAGGAATGGTTTCTAAAATGCTTTCCTTCCTGCACAGCCTGGCAATCCTTCTTTCAAAAAGACATTAGCCAAAAGCAGTACTCTGGAAATGTCACTCGGAGCAAGCCATTGAATTAATTTATTTGTTTTATGGTATTTTATGGTTAGTCATGTCAGGGATTTTCACTTAATTTTTTGTCTGCTCATTTAGATAATGCTCTATCTGCCATAAATCCCAGGGAGGCTGAATACAGTATCTTCTAAATATACCCTGCTAATAGAGGCTGCCCTAACTACTCATTGCGAATTTCATCTAAACACTTGGATTTCACTCCAGAGGTGGCATTTTTGCCAGGTAGAACTTGCATTGTACAATTAATCTGCAGGTGAGAAACAGAAGCCCAGTTATAAGGAAGGCTGGGGATGTGCTTCTTAGTAGGGTATTGATAAGAATGAGAAATCATAAGGGAAATGCCCCGGGTCTAACCAATGGCTTTTTATTCTGGGCTCATCATTTATTTTTGATGGGACAAGGAAAACCAACAGAAGAAAAAGAGCCCTAAGAGAAGGCACATGATTTAGAGTGCCATTATTCACGTGCTCAGGAGTCCCACAAAAATACTAAACTCGAAGCTATAATATATATGCAGAGGACCTGGTACCGACCCAGGTTGGCCCTGCGCTTGCTGATTTGGTCTCTGTGGTTCATATGAGCTTTGATCAGTTGATTTAGGAGGCTTTGTTCTCCAAGACTTGGTCTTTAGATGCAAGAGATGTGGCCAGTTGGGACTCCATTTCCAGTCTCCCTTATTATTCAGAGACTTCATTAGGATAGTTTTCAGTCCTGATTTAGGACTGTTTTCACTGCCCCAGAATTTAGGAATTTTTATACAGCCCCTCAAATACCCTTCAATTCTAGCTGGCTCGCTGCACACTTCCTCCCTTAGCCCTACATCTCCTCATGCTCCCAACCTGATCCTCCTGTTTCCATCCCTCCATCCCCAGTCCATCCATCCGATCCCTCCCTTACAGAACCTTGCATCCCACTTAGTCCTTCCCCCCCATCCCAGGCCTATGGATTATGACTTGGTTATCATTTACTTAATAGCTAATATCCACATAGAAGTGAATACATACCATATTTATCTTTCTGCTTCTGAGTTAACCTAACTCAGGATTTTCTCCTAGTTTCATCCATTTGCCTGAAAATTTCATGATGTCATTTTATTTAACAACTGAGTAATACTCCATTGTGTGAATGAACCACACTTTCTTCATCCATCCTTCTGTTGGGGAACATCTAGGTTATTTCCAGCTTCTGGCTATCATGAATAGAGCAGCAACGAACATAGCTGAGCAGATTTTGTTGTAGGAGGATGAAGTATATACTCATGAGTGGTATAGCTGAATCTTGACGTAGATCAGTTCCCAACTCTTTAAAGAATAGCCATGAGCAGCCAAGCAGTGGTGGCGCACGCCTTTAATCCCAGCACTCGGGAGGCAGAGGCAGGCGGATTTCTGAGTTGGAGGCCAGCCTGGTCTACAGAGTGAGCTCCAGGACAGCCAAGGCTACACAGAGAAACCCTGTCTCAAAAAAAAAAAAAATGAAAAGAAAAGAGAGACTAGCCATGAGCAATAGAGGAGTGCCCCCCCCCCCCGCTCCATAGCCTCACCACCACAAACTGTCACTTGTGTTTATGATCTTAGCCATTCTAACAGGTGTAAGAAGGATTCTCCAAATAGTTTTTACATGTGTTTCTCTGATGGCTAAGGATGCTGAACATGTCTTCATTTCTTAGCCATATAAGTTTCCTCTGTTGAGAACTGCCTGTTTAGACCCTTACTCCGTGTGTGTGTGTGTGTGTGTGTGTGTGTGTGTGTGTGTGTGTGTGTGTGTCGTTCGGTCTTGTTCTGTTTCACTTCGCTTGTTATCTAGTCTCTTAACTTCTTTATATAAGCTGTATATTACTTCTCTATCAGATACAGGGTGGGTTAAAATTTTTTTTCCCATTCATCCTGTAGGCTGCCACCTGTCTCAGTGACAGTGTCCTTTGCCTTATAGAAAAATTTTCAGTTTTATGAGGTCTCATCATCAATTATTAATCTTAATGGCTTTGTTAATGGCATTCTGCACAGAAAGTCTTCTCTTGTGCAAGGCTATTCCCCATCTTCTTTTCTACTAAGTTCAGTACCTATGGCTACCCATGTAACAAACCTTCATAAATCATTAAGGTAAATGTTTATTTCTAGTTGAAGAAGGTTGTCATTTTCATATCCATAAAGCAGTGGTTGGTGTCCCATCATCCTGAAGAAAGTCTTGTTCATAATTTCCCTTCCACTACTGAACAGAACAGTCCCAGAAGTTCATGCTCTGTCTTATGGGTTCTGGTATACCACAGTTGGAGTCTCCTTTTTTGATACTACGTGTGATGGTTAAGATCTCCATCTTGAGCCAGCTTTACCATCCTTTCTGGGATGTTTCATGGACCAGGAACGAATCAGCTCATTGCTATATTCCAACCCTGGGCACATTCACATCCTCCCTGAGCATGGCCACTCCTGCATCCCATGTCCCACATTTGCATATTTTCTTCATTCTGTAGATGCTGGCTAAGTGTGTCTTACAGGCCAGATCAAGGTGAGCAAGGGTGTAAATAATGAGGGTATAGCAATGATTGCAAGAAAGCAAAAGCCAGCCTTTATTTTAATCCCTTCCCAATATATCTTTATCCTCTCAAAAATGATCCTAAGATTCCTGAGTTCCATAAAAAGTACCCCTATTAGAAATGGCATCATCAAATATGAAATATTATTTGGAGGAAGGTGACATTTTAAAATTTACCATCTTACTGTTCATGTTTTATGACCCTCTATAAAACTTTTTGTGTTTGAAGGTTATTATACATTTCATTGTATGTTCTACTTATAACATTTAATTTTCTAATAATTTAGAATAGACTCATCTTTATCTTATAAAACAAATGAAAAAATTTTTAATATGTGTCTTAGGACTCTATGTGAATGGCTTTTAGGACAAATTTTCACAATGAAATCAATAGATAAAATCATTTACATTTAATTTTTCTGAATTCTAGAACTGTAGAAACCACCATATAGTATTTCAATTTAATTAGCATTCATTTTATGTTGAATGAAACCAAGCAGCCACTCATCTCTGACATGTGTGTTATATGTCTGACATGTGTGATATAGGTCTATCTGACATATATGCATGTCTGACATATATGCTCTCTGCATGTGTTGTCTATTCACATCAGTTGTCTCTGAGCAGGTTCTGACCTCATCATGTATGATATTCCTGAAGCAGTGGCTTCCTCCTCCTCCTCCTCCTCCTCCTCCTCCTCCTCTTCTTCTTCTTCTTCTTCTTCTTCTTCTTCTTCTTCTTCTTCTTCTTCTTCTTCTTCTTCTTCTTCTTCTTCTTCTTTTCTTCGTCTCCTTCTCCTCCTCCTCTTCCTTCTTCTCCTTCTCCTCTTCCTTCCCCTCCTCCTCCTCCTCCTCCTCTTCCCCCTCCTCCTCCTCCTTCTCCTCATCCTCCATCTCCTCTTTCCTCTTCTTTTGTGTATGTGTATGTGTGTGTGAAGGTTATATTTATTAAGCAGGTGACTGATTTATTTCTACCACAAAAATTTCATATACATATAACTCTGTATGTATGAAAGAGTTCATATTTTTTAAATGCTAAAGATTATGAATGCAGTGTGAAGTCAGTGGTTTTCAGTACAGTCAAACATGCAGCCTACATTGTCATGACCTTGAGGACATTTTTGGTAACTCAAAGAAGATTCACACCCTTCGGCTATTGCCACCATCTGCTTCCCCAGCAGGAAACAGCCACTCATCTCCTCTGAAGATTTGCCTTTTCTGGACTTCTCATATAGTCTCCTTTCCCACAGTAAAACAATTATTTCCCCACTCTGCCCCATTCACGGTCACTGGAAACCATAAATCCACTCTACAGCTTATCATCCCCATTGTGGGAGGTAACTGAAGTCCCATTAGGATCAGGGAAGAAAGCTTTATCTTTCTCACCTCCACTGAGTTTTCCTCAAACACAGCCATTCGAAACAAAAATTTACATAAAAAGACTGTTCCGACTCAAACCACAGTGTCCTGGCAACCTTGACCATGGTGTGCTGGCAACCTTGACCACGGTGTCCTGGCAACCTTGACCACGGTGTCCTGGCAACCTTGACCACGGTGTGCTGGCAACCTTGACCACGGTGTGCTGGCAACCTTGACCACTGTGTCCTGGCAACCTTGACCACGGTGTCCTGGCAACCTTGACCACGGTGTCCTGGCAACCTTGACCACGGTGTCCTGGCAACCTTGACGGTGCAGTGTACGAAGAAGTCTCAAGAATCCTTGGGTTCTGTGAGTTCTCCTTTGTGATGATGCAACTGCTTTTCAGAAATGCTTTTTAAGGAACTCAGGAATCTTACCTGAGATCTGAGAGGGCAGAGATAGACTTGGGAGGGGTTAAAATGAAGGTGGGATTTTTACTTCTCACAATCATTGCTATAACCTTATTATCTAGTACACAAAGCACACTTAGTACACAAAGTAATCTATTTAGGCTCTGAACTATAATCACATTTTTCCAGGAAACAGACTAATTATTATATTCTTTCTCTATTCATTAACTATTTATTTATTTATTTTTATTTTCTCTTTTAATTTTGCTTATAATTTTCTATGTTGTTTTTTCTTAAACAGGGTTTATGTTTGAACTTTTCACTCAATCGTGGTTCTACTTTATTAAGGACAAGCTTGGTTTTATAATTTTCAAGTATTAAGCTGGTACTCTCAGACACATCAGTGTACCAAACATCATCATTCTGCTCACACAAAGGTAGGGCCTAGGATAGTGTGAGTTTCTGCATCTCCTTGTGCCTGTGCCACGATGAACCATAAACTATTTGCATATCCAAGCCCATAGGATGAGTGTTCACACAACTGCATAATTAAGTGTCTGAACTGTGGAAATGTTTGTCTGGTCAATGAGGTGCTGTGGTCTCAATTGTTCCCAGTTGAACTGAAAGGCTCCTCTTTTGTGTTCTTGTGGGCATTCCATAGCATCACTCCTAAGCATGTCGATGCGCACTTCATATAATGTGAATGTCACCATGAAGTAGGGGGAAGGAGCTTGGATTCATTCTTATGGGTCTGTTTGGTAGGAATCTTCACAATTATCTATTCCTTCGACCCTCCTACTCAGGTAACTCACCTGATTTGAGGAAGTGTCTTGGATACACTGGGGAAGCCACAGCATGCTGGGTAGACATCTCAATTGTGATACTGTCTGCAGCATCATTTCCCCCTGCTCTTTCTGACCCTTGTATCCCACGAGTAGGAAAGTGGTAGTGATGTCTGCCTGCTGCCCGTGTTCAAGGATGGGACCAAAGCACCCTTCATCTTCACCTGGAGAAACATTTCAAAGCTCCCGCCAGCATTCCTAGGTCTGCCTTCCCATACAGACTTGCACACTCCTGAACTTGTTTCCCAAAACCTCTCCAAAGGCCCACACGGCTGGGAACATTAGTTACCTGGATCTCCCGAGACTCCATCCTGAGTTGAAGTCCATTCCTTCTGAACAAATTCCAGACCAGGCGTTGGTTCTTAGTTCACCTTTTCCTGTCATTTTATTCCATGCCGTCAGCTCCTGCCTCTTCCTCTTCAAGGTCCCTTCTATTTCACAGATGCGACCAATGTACACACCCCTAGTTTTCCCACTTTCCTTGGCTTCATGCTTCTGAAGATTCTCTGAACACACTGCTGTTCATTTCCCCTGCCCTCATTGGTTCATGAACTCTGGCTTGGCAGAGCCAATCAAAGCTTCCTTAAGGCCACAACCTGGTGACAGCAAGACCACTGACCAAAAAAAGCTATAAAAAAAACATGGCATTGTCCACATCCCTTGAGGATTACATTGGTAACATGTGACTATGCCATTTGCTTATATAACTCTGTCTTTACTCTCAATATCTATTCACTGCATTAATTATTGCCACAGTTGCTTTTCCAAAGTCCAGCCGGCATCTTGGTGAACAGTACAGGTTCAATTAATATTTACTGAATATTTATGCCCAAAGAATCATGCTATGTGATATGAATCCTCTTCATGGTATCTTTCATGAGCAGGGGAATATAACAAGTTCTTAGGATGTATCTAAGAAATCAAGAAAATCTCTGGTGCTACCAATTAAAGCCATTCACTATGTCAGTTCCTCAAGCTAGTTGACTTGAATGTTTAGCTGTAGCAGGCATCTCAATAAGAATTAGTGAGGTCATTCAAAATGATTAAAACTATGTGTGTGGCACCACCATCATAATTCAAACCCCTAGCTATTTGTTTCAACTATAGCTACTATACTACAACAAATTCTATACTTATTAATAAACAACAAATTCAGCCGGGCCTGGTGGCNCAGGCCTTTAATCCCAGCACTCGGGAGGCAGAGGCAGGCGGATTTCTGAGTTCGAGGCTAGCCTGGTCTACCAAGTGAGTTCCAGGACAGCCAGAGCTATACAGAGAAACCCTGTCTCGAAAAACAAAACAAAACAAAACAAAAAAACAAAATAAACAACAAATTCTATACTTATTAATAAACATAGCCCTCAAATTTAGAGCTAGAATAATTTAGTAAATATAAATTTACCCCATGTTCAAACCTAATAAAACATAGCAATTGTAAATATATTGATTGTTTGATTAATCCTTTTGAAGGATGATAATTATATAAGATTGGATTTGATGTTTCCATACCTATTTCTAGATATTATCTAAATTTTCTGTATTATCTTTTTAAACCATGTCAACTTACAAGGGGAGACATTTAAACACATTGTTCTTAATTACATCTACTGCTCAGACTTCCAAGTAATTATAAATGGTTAGGTATATCGATGAATACATTTTTTGATTATCTAAAGACTACGCAACCCACTGAAGTGTAGGCTTGCACTCCTGTCAGTTGTGGGAAGGCTGTCTTTGGAGAACAGAAAGGCACGGTTCTTGTTTTGTATTTCCAGCATTTCAAAAGCTTCCCAGGATATAATTGCACTAAGAAATAAGTTCCCTGCTTCATTTCTACATATTTCCAATGGTGTACTTATTGTTTGATATATTCCTATGCAAAATTACCCAGTCCTCCAAGCAAGAAAGGAATGCAAGTTGGCAATCTTTTAAATTGAGCTTACTTTTATGGCAATGTACCAACAAGTGTTAGTAAGTGGGCTGCTCAGATAATCATTCCTTAAGGATTAGATGAAATATTTCAAAACCATACAGCAGATAAACCCAATCTGAAACTCGTTTACCTGCTTGTAATTTTAGAAGTTAAAAAAACAAAAGCAAAACAAAACTCCTAAGTCCCCATTAGAATAGAACATCTTTTGAAAACACACTTACTGTTCTATTTAGATGGGCGTTTGCTATCTCTTAGGAAGTAATAAGTTTTGTCCCAGTCGGACTTTGTGGCTATGATAGAGCTATCACAGAAAGCAATGTAAGGGAGTGAAGGATTTGTTTAGTTTACCAATCTCTATCACAGTTGATCACTGAGGGAGGTAAGACAAGGTAGGCATTCAAGAAGGAGCAGAGGCAGCAATCATGGCAGAACGTCGCCTACTGTCTGTCTCTCATGGATTACATAGTTGTTTTCACACACAACCCAGGACCCCCTGCCCATGTCCACCTGCCCGTCCTGATGGAAGCCATCCCTCAGTTGACAGTTCCCCTTCTGAGATGACTCTAGCTTGTGTCAAGTTGACAGACAGTCACCAGTACAGCTTTCAACCTTTGAAAACTGCTAAAGCATTCTATACTTCCCCCATCCCCTGCACCCTGTCCTACTGCCTGTTCCCTGTGTGATACAACTGTCTGTTCCCTGTATGATACAACACTCGGATGCTTCCATAACTTTTTGATGACTTAATAGGCTTCAAAAGAGCTAATTTTTTGCACTCTTCAGAATGGCATTAATTGTTGAAAGTAGAGCGGCTTTGATGAATGTCAAGTCTTAAACATCATCTAAAAATGTCCCGCGTGCTTAGTGATAATCAAAACAGAGCAAAACTAACAAAGAACAAGTATGGTTTGCCGCTCACCACAGCCAGAGCTGCCAACTCCAAACTCAGACCTAGGTGGACATGTGCATCTCTAAGGCACACGTTTTGGATTTTTGTGCAGTTGTTGACACCAAGTCTCATATTGACCCGGCTGAGCGTGAACTCTGAAGGCTCCCAACTCCACTTCCCAAATTCTGGGATGACTGCCAAACCGCACACCTGGCTCTAACACTTTGGGTCCGTCTTACATAGTCAGTTGTGGAACTAGGTACCCAGCAACACTTTCATCCAAGAAACATCGCTCCAAGTTTGCTGTCGTCCGACAAATATTTTATGATCATCCGCAACCAAGGTACGGCCTGACTCCTTACTGTTAATATGTAAAGCCTTTTAAAATCACTTCCCAGGCTGTATGCTGTTAGTGTCTTCTGAAAGCCGCTTTACTTCTTTTCAAATCCGTAACTGAAATTCTAAAAGTTTCCCAAACCAATGACAATGGCAATACCTGTTTCCAGCGGGTTATTATAAATGAAATGGAATGACACGCACGCAGTCGCAGTCACAAAAAGTGAAGGGTCACACACATCGGAAGTCAATGCCAAGAAAGGGCAGACCTCTGCATATGCAATCCAAGAACAGCAGCTCTTTGAAACTCTGAGCATCTAAACCTGCAGAGCCCATAGCTCCTTCCCTTCCTTCAAAGCAGCCAGCAGCTCTTTGATCACTGCCTGCAGCCAGTTTTCTGGGGTGGGGGTGGGGGTGGGGGTGGGGATGGTGAGGAGAAAAGGTCAGAGAAGCAATTTGCTGACTAAGGAAGTCAGGGTAATGGTGGGCTCGGCTAATCTTAGCAGCAGACAGTTCATTTCTAAAGGAAGGCCAAAGTCCTGGAGACTTGCCAGGTTTGGGACAGGGTTATTTCACTCCTCCTCCTCTTCATTATGTCCTTATGTGTATGTAGATTATGTATATGGGAAGTACATCTGTCCACGTACATATGGGCACACTCGAGTATAAGTGCACATGAACAAGTGTGGGCTTGTGGGGCCCCAGAGCTTGACATCAGGAATCTCATCTCCATCTCACTATTTTATCAGCAAGCTCTTGCAGAGAAACCCTTTATATCTAGTCAGGCAGCTTGCGCTATGGATAGCCCTCCTTGCCTTCTGAAGCTGGAACTCCAGCTGGAATTACCACACCCACCTGGTACGTAGGCTCAGAGGATCAGAACTCTGGTCCTCTTGCTCACCTGGCGACCACTTGTGACTACTCAGCCGGCCTGCAATGGCTTTTCACCACGTTTACATGTAGTCCTTCGGTTATTTAGGGGTGATATTAGCTACAATGCAGTGAAGCCTCAATGTCACCAGTACTCAGCTGAGGGAAGGGGAAGCCTTACAAGAGTGAGCAGTCAGGTTAAGCTGACACGTGATACACATCAAAACAACTAAGAAACCAAACAATTACTATTTCCCAAGATGGAACTACGTGGGTTTTATTTTACATGCATTACTTAAGTTGTTTTCAAAACCACACCAGGCCATGAAATGTACACAGTTAATGGCTTTGGATGATAAGAAAAGAGACCTTGTTTTCTAGATGAACCAACTACTTTTCCTTGGTGGAAAGCGGTATACGCTAAATTTTGCCACCCAGCTACTGCTAAGGCAGCAGAGTTCCCGCCGCCTGTGGGTCAGGCAATGCTTACACTGGATTCTTTAAATGGTTCATCCCGGTCCAAAGCCAGGATTTGAGCCTGGTGTTCTCAGACCCAGAGTCGGTCTCATGGGGAGAGTGTGTCTGCTACCTCCCAAGGCAGGTTCATTTCTGTGGAGAATGGAAAGGTGGCCCCTTGCATGTGGCAGGGATTCTGTGTGCTGGGGATTTTCCCCCTGTCGCCAACGGCCTCACTTTGATTGCTCTGTTATCTGTTTCCTCTGGAAAATGAGCAGCTGACCAGAAGCAAACCCAGCAGCCTAGCACATCCACACTAAGAGCAATGCCATTACCTCAGTGCACACGAACTCCACTGAGGACGGAGGGCAGCATGCCATGTGATCATTCATGAATAGGATGCCTTTGAGGCAACTGGTCCCTCAGAGTCCCCAGCGTCCCTCTCTCATTCTGTCCTTCCTCTTAAAACTTTGCTTCCTTCCATTTTCCTGTACCTGCTAGTCTTCCTTGCTTGTAGTATTTACAGTTTCCAACACTGTAAAGACCACCACCTGGAATAGATGTTTCCATGTGTAGTGCATATTGTATATGATGACCCCCATATACTAGTTGCATGTTTATCCGTGTACCATGTGCATACCTGGGACCCCCAGGGGTCAGAATGAGACATCGATCACTAGGAACTGAAGATACAGAAGTTTGTGAGCCATGATCTGGGTTCTGGGAACCAATCAGACCAATCTGGTCTCTCTGAATGAGCCACAAGCACTCTTTTTTTTTATGTTTTTTTTTTATTAGATATTTTCTTTATTTACATTTCAAATGCTATCCCGAAAATTCCCTATACCCTCCCCCACCCCTGCTCCCCTAACCACCACTCCCACTTCTTGGCCCTGGCATCCCACTGTGCTGGGTCATATAACGTTTGCTCTTCCCAATGATAGCTGATTAGGCCATCTTCTGCTACATATGCAGCTAGAGACAAGAGCTCAGGGGGTACTGGTTAGTTCATATTGTTGTTCCACCTACAGGGTTGCAGCAGCCACAAGCACTCTTAGCCATCGAGCCATTTCTCCAGTCCCAGAGCCTTTATGATTAAGTGAATATGAACTATGGAATCTTGGTCTCAGGGCAACCCATATGTAGATATAGATTCTAAATAGCTTGAAATATATTGAAACAAACCTTCATAATTTTATGATAATTAATTGTCTTTCATTCACTAATCTCATGAAGCTTATATTATCTATTATCCCATTTGGTGATTCAGTTTTCCTCTCAGGTGTAAAGAGGAAAAAATGAATTATTTGCAGTACTTTTCCTTTCAGTTGTGGGGAAAACTGCACTCATGGGGTTCTAGACAGTTTATGTCAACATGACACGGTTAGGAGAACCTCAATTGATCTGGCTGTAGGGCACTTTCTTAGTGGTGGATGGAGGGCCCATCCTATGGTGATGGTGCCATCCATGGGCAGATGGTCCTGAGTTCTATTAGAAAGCAACCTGATGACTAAGACAGAAGTGGATGCCCACAGTCATCCATTAGACGGAGCACAGGGTCCCCAATGAAGGAGCTAGAGAAAGGACCCAAGGAGCTGAAGGGGTTTGCAGCCCCCTAGGAGGAACAGCAATATGAACTAACCAGTAAGTCCAGAGCTCCCTGGGACTAAACCACCAATCAAAGAAAAGACATGGTGGGAGTCATGGCTCTAGCTGCATGTGTAGCAGAGGATGGCCTAGTGGGTCATCAATGGAAGAAGAGGTCCTTGGTCCTGTGAAGGTTCTATGCCCCAGTTTAGGGGAATGCCAGGGCCAGGAAGAAGGAGTGGGTGGGTTGGGGAGCGGGGGGTGGGGGAATGAAGGGTTAGGGGATTTTTGGAGGGGAAACTAGGAAAGGAGATAACATTTGAAATGTAAATAAGGAAAATATCTCATTAAAAAATAAAAAATAATAAATAAATAAATAAATAAATAAATAAATAAATAAAAGCAGGCTGAGCAAGCCATGGGAAGCAAGGCACTATGTAGCACCCTTCCCTGCCCTGTCACCACGGCCTCTTTATTAGCTCCTGTTTCCAACTTCCTGCCCTGTTTGAGTTCTAACTCCCTTCAATGATGAACCAACTACAATGTGGAAATGTAAGCCAAATAAACCCTGTCTTCCACCGCCTGCTTTTGTTTGTTTGCAGCCACAGAAACCCTAACTGAGTCAGTCACATGACCTTGTAACTTTTCACATGTGCTAAGTGGAATGCAAACTAACAAAAGGGGCTCCCACTGGCCCCTGCATGTCCTGTGCTGTCCTGGTCCCCTGTGCCATCTCTGTCTACCCAGCCTTCTCTTGTCTTACACAGTTCTCATTCTCCTCCCTTGTTTAGAGGAGAGCTGATTTCTCAGAAGAGCTTTTGTCTTGGGGTTCGCATCAGCTTGGGGTGGGAATGTTTCTGTTCTGGCTGCTCCCATTTGTCCTGACATCATCATCCTATTGGGGAAAGGCCTGAAGGGACACAGTCTAGGAAAGCAACTGGAAGCATCATGTGTTCCTGCCTGGGCAATCTCATGCATACTCTCATCCTTAGGCTCAACCTGCTATGAGCAATGCCTCCTGGGGAAGTAAGCATTAATATTAGAAGGATGAGTCTGCAGATCTTAGCTATTGTGTATGCCAGTGTTAGCTTCCTATGGCTGCTGCTTCAACTTCCTTTTGTTTTTTTTTAACGCCAATTGTTTGAAATATTGTCGTGTCTGTATGATCTTTAGCATGGTTAAAATGCCCCATATGTAGTGGATTGAGTCTGCTTGCTCTTTATGCTACTTCCTCCAAACCTAACCTAACACCATGCATGGCCCTGTAACTTCATCATCCACCCCAGCCTTCTTGCTTTTAAGATTTTTAAGTCTTATTTTTAATTATGTATAGTGTGTTGGGATGGCAGTAGTATGAATGTTTGTGCCCACACAGGCCAGAGATACTGGATCCCCCAGAGCTGGAGTTCGAGATGGTTATTGGACATACCTCCTCTGAGTGCTGGCAGCCAAACTGCAATGCCCCACAAGAGCCTTACACACGCTTAACTGTTGGGTCCTCTCTCTGGCCCCTCTCATATTTTCTTGTATCACTATGGGAAAACCCTATCGGCATTGCCTGGGAACCTCCGCAAAGCCATAGTTCCATGGGTCGTCTCTTGTCCTCCACAGACTGAGCTACCGATGAAACTGCTTGCCTGTCCAGAAGTCTCAGTGGCCTCTCGTTGGCATCTGGACCTCTCTGGAAATTAGTAATAGACAGCATCACACACTGAGATGAGCTACCTTGCCTTCGTTAATGCTTTTAGAGAAGGGAGGCAATCTTGATTTGTGAGAGAGACAGAGACAGAGACACAGAGGAAGAGGAGGGGAGAGGGGAAAAGAGGATGAGGGAGGGAGCGGGTAGGGTGAGAGAGGGGGAGAGGATTCAAAGAGCCTCCTAAAGATAACAGTAACAATCTCGCAATGATAAATGAGGTTTCTGAGTCTCGGTGTTCAATTCCCTCTTCTTCCTGCTCTCCTGGCTGGAGTTTGTGTCACAGACCGGCGAGCAAGCGAGCCAGAGGCATGATGGAAAGGTTTTCTTCTTGGAATGACCAGTCCATTCCCACGAGACTTTAAATCATGTTCACCATCCCTTCTCCCCACTCCTTTGATAATGTATCCTTTCTCGCTTTCTCTTATCCATTAATATTTCTCTCTCCTATTATTTATCATTGGCTGTTGTTTAACTTTGCAAGGCTGTTTATGCGACTCGCATGACTAATGCCGCAGAAAGCAAAGAAGCAAGCCCTACGCCATAGATTAAGGGAGCTTCTTTATAATCTATGATTAACTGGAAGCAAAGACCCTTTCCATAATAAATTAATACAAAATGTGCTTCGTCCTGGGCTGTGCAGACTAGTAACTCATCAATAGCTCCCTGTACTTAGCTTCAATCAGCATTTCCTACTAAGTTGCTTTACCGTCTGGGATATAATTTCAATTTTTTTTTTCTTGGCAAGATCATAAAATTCTTTCTTCAAGGAAAACGAATTAATATTTTAATCTTAAACATCACATTTAAAGCGGCAGTAAATAAGAGTTAATAGAATTTTTTTTCCCCTCTCTAATTATTTTGGTCATCTCTAGTCAAGCCATTTTGTTTTGTAAATCAAACGGCATCTTTAATTAGGAAAAAGTTGATGTGAAATATTACACAAAAAAGACAGAGTTACAAACATCGAATCTCTGAATTCTATTTCTAGTATTACAAGCAAATGCCAGAGGGTCTTTGCTTTGCCGGTGTTGGTGGTGGATGGAGAGGGATAGCCTAAGCCACTTGCGTGCCTCAGGGCCTTGTGGAAGCAGCAATGTGGTTCTGATCTTGGAATCACATTGCACCTTTCCAAGTATCCACACATGCACAAACACTTCTGTGTTACCCTCTGAGAAAGAGCTGAACAGTTGGATCCCCTTACATGATAGTCAGGGAAAGCACTGGTCACCCTTTCCGATGTCCTCTATTCTATCTCCAATACCAGAGACAGGCTCTGTGCTGTTTGTCAATGCAGCTCTACCTTCCTTTTCCCAACTACCCCCAATGTCACTCTGAAGACACTGGAAACCAGGTGATGCAGTAGAGGCTAGTCTACCTGTCCCCGCCTCATGTGCTTAATCTCAGTTCACTAGGAACTGGGCCCCAAGTTTGAGGGTTAACCAACCCTGAGTAGGTTCCTCTGTAGGCCAGGATCTGTCTAAGCATGGGGCAAGCTGAGGTCTCTAACATTTCGAGTATTTGAAGGATATTGTGAGTACATGCCCAAAAACAGCCTGTGTTGTGGTCCTTTTAGAGCCCCTTCCTAATATGTGAGGATGCGACCTTAAACTCTGGACCAGCTATTACTGTGCCCACAGCTGCTATTGAAGCCCTCTGCACATGCGTGCTTTTTTTTTTTTTTTTTTAGCTCTGTCTTGATTTTGAAGCTTTGTAAAGTTTGGACCCTTAACTGTGAAACTTAAATAAAAAGATCCGTTTAGCTGAGTTAAAAGTGAGCAGGACTTACAGGAAGACTTGTAGTCATGAATATTCAAGAGGCGCTCTCTGTCGAGGCTCTGGCAAAGACACCCTCATTAGCCACTCTAAGTGCTGTACCTAGACCTATTTAAAGGCCTTGTTTTCTCCTGCATTTCAAGTACAAAGGCCTAAAGCCAGAAATAAGGTGACTTTTTTCCCCCACATAGGTACAGTGGAAGTGTTTCCCGGTTCTAAATGTTATTCATTTCTACACTTAGCAAAGGTTACAAGCAAGTATGTCACCATGCATGGAAACCGAGCCTCCAGCAGAGAAGAGAGCTAAGAACAGAGCAGGGGACAGGCAGCAGACAAGGGACAGCCCTGGGCACAGGTGCGGAGGCAGGAGAGGGGAGGAGCCAGCAGACCAGCAAGTAGGACGAGGACATGCGACTTGAATAGTATTGATTTTCTCTTTTCATTCTTGTGCACTTCCGAGTTTTAAAAATTAATGCTTTTAATTCTCTTTTTACATTTGAACTTCTAATGGCCATATAAAATAGTGCAGATTGCAAATACAATATGAAGACAGCTTAATGGGAGCGTTTTAAAGCATTTCTCTCTCTCTCTCTCTCTCTCTCTCTCTCTCTCTCTCTCTCTCTCTCTCTCTCTTTTCAAAATAAAATGCTATGAAACTGGGAGAGACTAAAATGCTGGTGTTGAAGCAAATCCAGCTTATGTGTTTCTTAACAATCTGCTGAAAGATCTTTCCAAACCTGGCAGGAGAAACCTCTTATAAGCCACACATTGATCTACCTCAGGGCAATCTCCCAGGATGCTTAAACTATATTTTAATCAATATTTAGTTTTAAAATTATGGTACAAGTAGCTACATGCTTATCTGATGAAATACTTCTCTTTAAAAAAAAAAAATGCTATGCTTTGTAACTTTCTGAACAGGATGCAAACGTTACAGCCCAATGTGCAGCACTTGGCAGCCCGGGGTCCCATCTCTAACACCTGCTCCGTGGGAACACCCACTGGCTTGTGGGAATTCTCTCTGTACTGCAGTTGTCTAGACAAATGTGTGGATAGACCTACTGAGTAAATGCATCCTTTCAGACCTAGATGATGACCACAAGGTGCAACTCAGTCACAGCAATATGATGACAAAGCTCCACATAGGTCCCTTTAATGATCTATTTGCTTTGAGAATTTAAAAAAAAAAAAAAACAAAACCACACTTACTTTCCTACAGCAGCTGAAGTCCTAGTGTTCGCATGTAACACGTAGACGGTCGGTTGTGCTTTGTGGCTGGCAGAACATACTCAGCTGCGAACAGCTTATGCCTTACCTTAGCTTTCTTTGTGCTCATTTAGAAACTTTGGATATTAAGCAAATTTTATGATTAAATTTATTTTAAGTTATATAACTACCACATACACACTGGGGTTCAAGGAGATAAAGAAAAACCCCTCTCTTCTATTTAGATTTGAACTTCAGTATATCGGTTTTATAGCTGGAAAACTTACCGTGATTGTCTGCTCTTTGATTCAGTTTTCTCATCTAAAAAAATAATTGCTAATGATCCTACATGCACAGGGGTGTCCTAAGCATGAATTGGAGGATGTCAGTGTGAGAGACATGCAGTAATTGCAAAACAGCGCTTGTCATATCCGATCTGTCATAGCTTCTCTCTAAAGCACATTTTGCCCAGGAAAAGGGTATGAGATTTCATAAACAGTACAATCTGTGTTAATGAAGATCCGGCGGGAGCGGGGAATCAATATATGACATGCTTTTTTTTCATTATGATATGATGCTACTATTTGCGATATTTCATGGTGGACAGTTAGTTCAGGGCTTATCAGAGTTGTTGGAAAGGCCCTCTGGGGAACGCTAATGCTTGAGTCTCTTCATTAACTGAAGATGAAAGCCTTCCACTGGGATCTAAGCACGTCTCAGAAAATCACCACAAGATTAGATCACCTCTCTTTTCTATTTCATAACACTCGAGGTTTTCAGTGCAATGGCTGAGGAGAAGATATTTACTCTCCTCATCAAAAGACTTGCTATCACACTAGCCCAACAGTACCTCAAACAAACAAACAAACAAACAAACAAAACAAAGCCTCAATTTCTTATAGCCTGAGCATCATTCGCTATTCTACATGCTCTTGAGAGATATTGGGTTATCCTGATGAAAATAACCTTCTCCATAGACCAGTTCCCTATGCATATTCTGTCACAGCTAATATCACTGCCATGTGCTCACCCAGCCATCTTGTTAGTGGGTTTTATTTCTCCTTTTACCCCATCTGCAAGGCTAGACATGAAACATGCATATTTCATTCACTAAGTAGTCCTCAAGTCCATTAATCTTCTAAGTCCATATCTTGACTCTCTTGAGTCAGGGTCTCATTAATCCCCGAGGCTACTGAAAGGCCTCCCTTATTGATTGGCATGCCTGGGGCTTGACCCCTACATTCACCCTCCACTTGCTTCAAGTGAGTGCTATTGGAGGGATTCTTTTGAAATCCAGATAAGCACATCACTCCACTGATGGGTCACTTCCTCGTTACCTTTAGCAGATTCCCCAGCATATACAAAAGATTTGCTCAACAATCCCTTGAACTGGCGGACAAAGATGGAGTACATTTCAGCTGTGTGGACATTCAAGGCTCAATTTAGTCATGCAAATACATCTATGTGTTCCAGGAATTCAAAGACAACTCAAGGGTGGAGACCTAGGCTTGGTATTGCTCACCTGTGGTGAAAAAAGTCACAGATACTCCAGTGAAGGTGAAGGATAAAGATACTGCAAGTGTCTCAGTTAAGAACAAAAGCAACACCCTCCACTAGGCAGAGAAAAATTCACTATTTGATTCTGAGATACCATATTATAAACTTAGGAATTTAGGTTTTATATGTAATTTTACATATATATCAATTCATTTGACTACTCCCTTATAAGCTAATATATACTCAGAAATATCTCATGACCTGTCTAGGAGCTCCTCATGAGGAACTGATAGCATCTAGACTTGCTTCCTGTGGAGAGGAAGTGTTAGAACTCAGTGGACTGACAGAGTTTTTGTGACTGCTATAGCTGTTGGCCTTCCTACCAGCCGTCCATTCAGGGAATCAACTCCACTCCCGGAAACATGTTTGCATGGTACCAAGATGAGAGTGGCCCTGATTTCCTGGACTTAATTGGAGAACAAAACGTGCATGACTAAAAACAAAACAACTGTTGCATGTCATAACAAAAGTTTGGACAGAGACCCCATAGACTAGAAGGAGGAAGTGGTGTTGGTGACAGGACAGCAGAGAGGAGGGAAGAGCAATGCCTGTGATATGATGAAGACTTTATAATGTCCTTCTCTTCTTACATTGGCTATTCCTTTAACAAATGAAGCTGGTGTTCCAGATGCTGGCAAACTCGAATGTGAATGTCTGTTGGTGTAAATAGACTCTTAAAGCATTTAGATGCTGACATTTAGGAAGGAGTAAAATGTCAGGGGAATAATAGTTGTTGAATAATTAGAAGTACTAAAATAAAAATGGCCGCAGAAATAAGGCGAGAGCCGGAGAAAGCACACTCAGTGGTAGAGGTATACCAGAGGCCTCTCTGGAAGCACAGCTTCTCACCAAATCCTTATATCTGCTGTCCATCACAAATCCCTATACTAGCTGTCCATCGCTGCGATGCTGCGCGATCAGACCTGTTTTTCCCTAAGACAACATAGATTGATTATCTGAGTGCTGTAAAAGTCCGAATTTCCAAATGAGTTTCATTAGGCTAAAAGCTCATGTCTCAGAGGGACATTATTCCTTCACCTTGCCCAGCTTCCATGGGCAGCCCACATTCTCTGCCTTATACCCCTCCCTTTATATATATATGCAGAATTTGAATTTTACAAAGTTGAACTCATGGAAGTAGACAGTAGGTTAGTTGGTTGTTAGGATAACCCACACACATTGTGTCAACTGACTATGAAAGTCCGTCCCTGTATTCTCAATTGTTAATTCCTATGCCTGTAGCTCCAGGCTAAAAGGATATGTAAATGTTTGTCACTTCCTCACCTGTGTCCCCCTAAAAGGCAAGCTGCCATGGTGAAGGTCACATAGCCCTCAATGACAAGGGAATAAATAAGGAGTGTGGCTTTTTGCATAATAAAGAGCTGGTGGCTAGAGCTCTGGCAGCAGGACCAAGGGAAGGACAGAGGCAGAAGACAGAAAGGAGACAAAAGGGAACAGGGGGTGGGGGGGTAGAGCAGAGAGCAAGCCTCATGGAGAGACAAAATGGTTGGGTTAAGTTAGGGGCTAGGTGAGGGCCTGCCACAGCAAATCCAGCAGCCTTACACTATACAGATGCCTCTGTTTGTCTTTATTATTAAACCACAAGCAGGACCCCTAAAATCCCGCAATAGTTTGCAGTTAAGGAGTGAGGGAAGTTGGAGCTGGAGTTTGTTCATCAAAGGTACAAATTTTCTCATAAACAGGCAGAGTGCTTGGAGCTTATGACATAGCAAGTGGTTGTAGTCAATAGCAGCACTGTGTACTTCAAAATAAGCAAGAAACCGCATTTCAAAAGTCTCCCTAAAAATTATAAGTTATCAAGATGATGGATATGTTAATTAGTTTGATTTAATCATTCCATATTGCACACATATATCAAAACTTCATGGCATCCTATAATGTATGTTATTTATGATGTGTCAAAAATAACGTAGGCATCTCTGCATCCAGAGGAGACTGGTTCTCAGAGCCCATTTTGGTACCTACATCTGTAGGTGCCACGGCTTGGCTATGAAATTCAACAGCATTTGCATATAGTATTACATGTTACCTTCTCAGGTAACACAATTTTATGTAAGTGCTATGTAGTAGCTGTTGTATTGAGAACATAGAGTCAAAAGGCTATGTAGGTTCAGGCACGATATTCTTGAAATGCTTTTGACTTGTGGGTGGTTAAATCCATGGATGTGGAGCCTACAGTGTGAAGGGGGAACTGGATAAACAGAAATAACTGTATAAGGAAAATGGTATTTGTACTGAAAACAGGACTCTAATGTTGAGAGCTGTCTCTATAGCTCTGGGGTTCTATAAGGAGATCCAGGTTGGAAGCAAAAACCTTGATTAGAGTACAGAACCAGGGGATTAGATAAGATCATCCAGTCAGGATAGTGAAGAAACTGATATACCACAAAATCCACATAACTGGTGAGGGACAGAGGAAGGACCTGGGGAAAAAATGACTCAGGAAGAGTGAGGGATGCTGGCATCCCGAAAGCCAAATAGAGAAGAAGTGAAGGCAGGTAAAGCTGTGCATCTGGATCTTGGGATTTAGTAGGAGACCTTTCTTACACCCATCCCTACCCTCGGCCCCCCACCCCCCACATGTATGAGGAAGCAAGACCATTAGTTGATAATGAGGACAGTTTGAGGATGTTGAATTGAGAAGACAGGAATTATTCATCTGGGAGGATGGGGAACCTATGACCCCAGAAACAGTGTGTGACTAGTTGGACAAATAGTTTAGTTTAGTCACTTTTTATTAATTTGAAGTGGACTCAGTGAGACTGGTGGGTGCCCTCCTTCAGTAGGTCACCTCCTGCCGTAGGCACAGGTTGGCAGGGCCTATGGTCGGGCTTTGGCAGAAGAGGCTGCAGGGACTTACAGTTGGAGGTCATTGGTACTTACTCTGCCCCGACTATACTAAAACATGAAATGTTCAGGTCCTCTGTTGTCACACTATTGGGATGGTTTGGGACATAAAAGTAAATCATAGCTTTTCAAAGATAGAACAGCTAGTTCCAAGAGAGCTGGATGCATTTTCAACAAACCTTTGCTAATTGTTGGAACCCCACCTCTCAGAGGCCACAGGGTTGATAAGCTTTGCAAGAAAAATGATGGATCACGGACTGAAGGATGGACTCTGAACAGGAAGCAACGATTAAGAAGAAAACTCATTGTCTGAATTTTTACAACTCATTGATAGATAAGACACAAAACAACCTAACAGATTTACCAATATGAAGGCATACAGACAAGCTTACTCTAGGAGACTGCCTAAGATCTTATCAAAGTAAGGTGCTTGGCTAAGTTAAGAATCCATCATAAAAATAGAGAGGGGATTGTTGACAGGATTGAAAGCAGTAGGAATCAAAACATGTTTTCTCTTACCCATAACCTAGCTTCATCCCATATTTTCTCTCTCTCTCTCTCTCTCTCTCTCTCTCTCTCTCTCTCTCTCTCTCTCTCTCTCTCTCCTTCTTCTCTTCATCTCCCTCCCCCTCCCTTGTTTTGTTTTGTCTTTTCCAGACAGGGTTACACTGTATAACCCTGCGATCCTAGAACTTGTTCTGAACTCACAGAAATCCACCTGCCTCTGCCTCCCAAATACTGGGATTAAAGATGTACACAACCCTGTAATTATTCTCAAGGCAGTAAGACAATGGTTCAAATCCTGCTATTACGTCACCTACAAAATAGTGATCTACTTATTTATAGGGTATTATACAGCTGAGTAATGACTCATTGAGTGAAGTACCTAACTCACACATATGAGGGCTCAGGTCCCAATCTCCAAAGTCCATGTAAAAGCCACACATGGTAGCATGTGCCTCTAATCCCAGAATTCCTACAGTAAAATGGATGGTGGAGACAGAAGAATCTGACTTATGGGACTGCTGGCTCAATGTGCACACTGTAGCACCAACAGCCTAGAGACCCCGTCAAAAGCAAGGCGGGAGGCAAGGACGGTCTCGTAGGTGTCACATGACAGCTATATCCCAAACTCATCTGTGTACAAATTCAGACACCTATCTACTCAAAATGGACAGATAATAAAATGAAGCTTATGATGTGTCTTCACAGAAATTAGAATGTTCTTCATAAGAACCATTCATGTTTGGGGGCTGGAGAGATGACTCAGCATTTAAAAGCATTGCTTGTCCTTGCAGGGGACCTGGGTTTGGTCCCAAGCACCCACATGGTGGCTTTCAGTCAAGCATAAGTCCAGGTCCAGGGGAGCTGGAGCCCTTTTCTCACTTCCTTGGGTACCTGTCACACACACGATGCACATACATACTGGCACACACAATATTCATATGAGTAATAAATAAATAAATAAATAAATAAATAAATAAATAAATAATAAAGAAGAAACATTCATTCTCTTTGAATGGGGCCTTGGGTTAGTCATTTGTAGGTATACATCACTTTGGCAGAATCATGGCCTGAGTTATTTATGGGAGATGCACTCTACAGTGCCAGTCTGAAGATAGTCTTGTAAAGATGGACATGTTAAACCTAGGGCAGCTTCTCCGTACTGACCCTGCTCCACCCACAGAGGTGTGTGTGTATCAGGTGTCTCCCGTTGTTCAGCATCTCTGCTTCCTTCTTCAGACAGCCTCATGCTATGGCTTCCTACATGCTTGCAACAGGAAACTGTCCTTTCCAAGAGTCCGATTACCTGATGCAGAGTTTAAACCATAAGTAAAGTTTAAAAGTAGCAGACACCCTTATTTTCTATCAATACTGATCAAGCAATTCCTAAGTAGGACACAGGTAGAGTGAATTCACCCAAGAAAATAAATGTTTGGCTATAAAAGACAGGAAGAAGCTGTCCTTAAGTTTTAACATCGTGTGCCTTGTTGTATTAGAGTTGATACTAGTGCCTACTAGTGTGGGGCAATGGGCTATGTACAGACTGCCTAGTCTCCAGTCGAGCTGAGGTTGTGAACCCCGGTGAAACCCAGTGGTGTTAATTCCCACCTACATGGAACAGAAGGCATTCCCTCATGTCTCCTGGACCCCTGGCTCCTGTCGAAGTTACTGTCCCCACAGCCTCCACAAGAGAAACATGTGGCAAGTAGTCATGTACACAATGTCCCAAGCTTCTGACCTTCAGGCTAGACTCCTTCCAGTTACCGAGCAACAGTAAGATAACAAGCTCACTATAAGAGGGGCTGCTTGGTCCCTCCTCACTCTCTTCTCTCTCTCTCTCTTTGTCCTCTCCTCTTACTCTCTAACCTCTTACTCTCTAGCCTTCTCTCTCTCTCTCTCTCTCTCTCTCTCTCTCTCTCTCTCTCTCTCTCTCTCTCGTTTATCTTCTCTCTTTCCCCCTGCCTTTCTACAATAAAGCTCTAAAACCATAGACTGTCTCAGTTCATCAAGGCCCGCAGTGCTTGGGAGATGGGATAGGCTATCTCCTAATGAGCTGTGCCTAATCTCCCATCAGAAGGCCTTCCTGTGCTCCAGCCACAGACCGGTCTAAGGACTCTCGTCTGTGTGGGAACCTCTCTCCCTCTGCCCTCTCTCCTGTATCTCTGGGGCTGAAAGTGTTGCCCCAGGGCCCCTGGTATCAGGGGTTGCCCCTTGTTCACCCCCTGCCGTGTGGGGTCAGTGGCTTCACACAGCCAGATGCCCATCCGAGGCTGTCTAGCAGTCCTCCCCCATCTGTCTGCCCAGAGCACAGGAACTCTGGCTGGACATGGGCTCTCTCCCTCCCCACCTCTTTCCATACACCCCACAGCCCCACACACTAGGTCACCTAGCTGCCCACGATGTCACAGCTATTTAAATTTGAATTTAAATCCCAAGGAAAGTATTGTGTCTTTGACTAAAACATTCATGTAAAATTGAGTGATCCTTCCATAGTGAATTGTGGCACAATGGAGATTCTACATGCTTGCTGGACTCACAAATCTCTCTCTCTAACCTCTTATAGAACACACATGTCCACTACAGATGCTGCTGTCCCCAGAGAGATGAAATGAGTGTCCATACTTGTTTCGCTGGCTTATAAACTATGACGATCTTTTGGCCTGCTTTCAATACTCTAGGGAAAAAAAAAATGAAAACAGTAGCCTTATTTTAGGATGCTGTGGCATGTGAAAGTTTCTCTATCATGTTCTATAGGATGTGTATATGTCAGTGTTTCATGTGTGGAGTGAACTGAGACTCAGTTGGGTTCAGAGAACAGGGTGAGTTAAGTCAACAAGGCAAATTCAAGTGAGAACCATTTCATAGAACTGAAATGTCCAACATCTTTCCTAGTTCCCTCATAAGACAGAGCATGGCCCTTCATGTGTGTTACATGATTAGCTAGCATGCAACGACACAGTCAGTGGGTGGGACATTTATCTTTTTGAATAACTTGAATGGCCATGTCTCCACCAGAAGTCACTGCCTTCTTCTGTGTATGATCTGATAATTCCCCAGAAAGATGGGCCTTCCAAGCATGGCCCAGGTGAGGCTCATGATGTGCCCCCAGCAACTAGATCATTACAGAGAGCCCTGCAGAGGGAGGTGACAAGCCAGTGATGGCGGGCCATGCATCATGCATTCACTGTTGGTGAGGGACTCTTTTTTTTTTTTTTTTCATGACACTGATTTATCACCAAGAGAAGGACCCTCCTGGGTGATGGAGTTTATACCATGATTTTTCACAGCTTCCATACATACAAGGATCTTGTCACAAAAGTCAGGAGCAAAGGAGAATGTCTGACAAAGACAGTTGGGAGAACTATGCTCTCTCTCCCCTTGCTTGGGAATGCAGAAAGCATTTGCCTAAGGAGCTCTGGCATAAATTCAAAATACAGCATGTCAGGTAATTTCAATTTTTAACAGCCAAGTCCTTAAAGAGAAGCAGGACTAGACTCAGGGAAGAGATGGAAGGTAAATTTCAGAGGCAAATGACATCTAGCTGTGGCAGTCTGGGGAGAGCACATTAAGATGAATCCACCCTTCTGCAGAGGAATTTATAGTGGGTCATTTCAGGCTGTTCTCTGGTCTGGGGGAGTTCTCCACGCAGACCCTGGGAGCGATGACGACACTGGCTGACTGTCAGTAAAGGGTGTCCAGTGTTGTCTTTTCGGAATTCGCATCATTAAGCCTAGTTTTATTGTTCACACAAAAACTGCAGCTGTTGGCTCAGGATGCTAGAAGATGCTTGGAGTCAGGGCTAATTAGCCAAATTATGAAGCCTGGGATGATCCACAGCAAGCACAAAAGATGCTGAGATACTGCCCTGGAGGAAGAGCAAACACATAAGATGCTGAGATACTGCCCTGGAAGAAGAGTAGTCACGCCCTCTGCAGGCCAGAGCGTGGTGTGGCTCCGAGCCTTCTCCAGACCTTCCAGCAGACCGGCTTTTGGATCACTGAATAGTAGGACCTGTCACATAAGATTCATGAACACAGGAAGCACACTGGGGACCTCCATTAAGGCAAAACAGGAGGAGGAGGAGGCTGTGTGGAAGAAACCAACCAGAGTAGGCTATTCAAAAGTCTCATAGGTACTGTTAGCGCATGCTCGGAAAAACAAAAACAAAAACAAAAACCAGCAAAACAAACAAAACAAAGATCGCCCCTCCTAGAGGGGAGCACAGCAGAAACAAGCTCAAGCAAGGAATACAATAAATGGGCCTGGTTTGATGTGGAAGGACTTGGTCATGAACGATATAATTTACTAAAATATTGGGCACATATTATCAACTGAGACCAAAGCAGAAGGAAATATATCGGAGCACAGTGAGGAAAGTAACTATAGTCGGTTGAACAGCAGACAGCTGCCTCTGTCCAGGAGGTTGAAATGGAAATTTTAAGTAAAGGAAGCCGCTTTGCCCCTCTATGGTCAGATGTTCAAACTGAACCAGAGCCGGTGGCAACAGGCAACCATCCACATCCTCTGGGATGCTGGAAAAACTAAGAGGTGCCTCCCGCGTCCAACTCCCCCACCCCCAACAAACAAACAAACAAACAACCCAGACCGAGGTGCAGTTCTCAAAGTTACAGGAGAGGGCGTTCTTGGGAGACATTTAGGCACGAGGCAGGCGGATTTCTGAGTTCGAGGCCAGCCTGGTCTACAAAGTGAGTTCCAGGACAGCAAGGGCTATAGAGAGAAACCCTGTCTCAAAAAACCAAAAAAAAAAAAAAACTAAGAAGGCGAAGCCGAAGCTGACGCTGGTGACTGCTGTCTACTTAAGGCAGTGCTGTAGAAGGCAGAGCCCCACGCCTGTGGTAAGAAAGAACAGATTTGAAAGGGACTATCAGTCAGGACGCCATTTGGGTTTTCAACAGCCTAATTTTAAATTTAGTGCTTTGAGGACTACCGGGTGTGGTGGTAGGCATCTGTGAACCCAGTATGGAGGGTACAGAAGCAGAAGGATCACAGCAAGTTTGAGACCAGATTAGACTGCATAGAAGACCCCGTCTCAAAGAACAAAACAGACGTCATGAAGCAAGTGGCCGGGCTGTGAGATGGATGGATATGCTTGGTACGGAGTTGAATTATACGGTACAGCGAGCCATTAGATAACAAGATAGAAGAGAAAGGGCGGAATGAGAGAGCAGAAGGCATTTCTGCTAAGGATCTGCACCGCTCTGCATGGATAGATTTGCCTTAGCTGCCCCGCTTCTCTGGGGAATTGTGTCCTCCACTCCCGATGCCTGAGGGAAGAAAAACTCCCTGGCGGTGGCTCTCCACACAGCCTTCCCACAGATTGGATCGGTGTCTACTTTGTTTCTCAAGAACACGGATTGCCCCCAGTGACTGACTCTGTGTCACATTCTTCCACAGCCTCCTGTTTTTCTGCCGTGAAACAGGGAGATCAGAGTAATTACTTAGCAGGATTGCTGTGAGCATCAACTGAATCCATTCATCCAGGGGCTTCCAATAATGCCTAGAACACAGAGAAGGTTAATTTAGCGGGCTTCCAAAGGCAAAAAAAAAAAAAAAAAAAAAAAAGTCCAAGTTCACCTATACTGGACAATCCAAGGACATGTGCATTACAGGAAGTCAGTGCAGAACCCTCTGTCAAATACAACAGGAGGGACGCCCAAGATATATACGGCTATTGATCGTATGGCCATGGAGTTAACACAATTCATTTATCAGTTTATAAAGATGAGTACTTTGCAGACTTATGCATTCGGTGTGACTATTAAAAGGATGGTCTCTTACACTGGGTAGTGAATCACCAGCACAGAGAGCCTGCGTAACTGTGGGACTACATTGAGCATCTCAGATAACATTTCCCTGAGGACATTTATCTGAAATTTTATCTATCGTTAATTTTAGAGATTATGTTGGGGATTTTCAAATGCTTGTGTATTTCAAACAGGATCTGAGTATTGAAATCCTGGCTGGTCTAGGACATAGAATCCTCTTGCCTTTGCTTCCCAGGTGCTAGTATTATGGATACAAGCCATTTTGATGATATCTTAGAAACCTTGCATAACAGTTCTAAGGATCAGGCTGTGCATTGAATTTTGTAATGTCTGGTTTTGTTCGTGGTTTTTTTGTGGCACTGAAGGCCAGGTACTGACCCAAACATGGGGTGTTACGCACAGCCCCTCTCTTCCTCTGACCAAGCTAACCAAAACATCTGTGTGCTTTCCTTGAGATCCCTAAAACGTCTGTATGATTCCCTCATGTTTGCTTAGGACACATTTCAAGATACAGTACACATTTATTATTCAAAGCTTTTGGATCCTGACACTAAAATTTTGTCTTTTCTATATATGGCTTTCATGTGTTTGATATTATTATTAAAAAACATTTTGATAAATGGCAGTAAAACAATAAAGCTTTTTTAAAAAAATGATACGATTTAATATTTCTAGATATTGTAAGCTGTGTTATGAAGTCTTCTGTTCTTTTGCCATTGAAAATGACTGCATATACATAAAACGTACCATGTTTTGACAATTCATATGCTTCTCCACTCCAGTTTTTCATGGATACAAGGATTTTAAATTTACCAAGTTCAGGTTTCAAGTCCTCTTTTTATCTGTTTTCTAATGTTTAGACAGCAAAACTCGCGTGCACTCTTTTACATATTTAATCTTCTTCTTTAGGTTTATCTATTTTATTTTGTAGAGAGTCTCTCTGTGTAGCTCTGGCTGGCCAAGAAACCACTATGGAGACCAGACTGGTTGTGAATTAACAGATATCCCCATGTCTCTGCCTCCCGAGTGCTAAGATTATAGGCTTGCTCTTTTTTTATTTTGTATGTGAAACACTCAGTAGGTTTTGTCCTTCATGACAGAAACCATCAGCTGCTTCCCCTCCAAAGTTATCACATCATGTGCTCCTCCACACATGTGGAGAACACACCTCTCCAACAGAAAAACAAAGGAAAAGAAGGAGAAGAGATGAAGGTAGAGGCGGGGGAGGCAAGGAGAGAACTAGCAAGCCCAAATGTGACATAGACACCAACGTGCCATTTGCTCCTTTCGATGCTTGCCCAGGGGCCAACAGTGGTCATCCAAACTTCCTCCCTCCCCCTGAGCATCTTTCTCTCTTCCATCATCCGACACATTCTGGAGTCCAATAGCAACTTCCCAGCCCTATCTCCATGCTCTGTATCTGTGCAGCAGTAGCATCCTCACCTCCATCTCTCTGTTGGCAGAAGCCACTAATGTGCCATCCTCTTGTCCACCCTGTCTACCAGGTTCGGATTCTATACCTTTAGCAATTACCACTTCTGCCGCTGTTGTTTTGAGACCAATACTTCATGGAAACTAGTATTTCCCACATGACAGTGTGCAAGATATAAACTGTCCTAAAAAAAAAAAAACAAAACAAAACAAAAAAACCCCCTCAGATTCTTATAAAACTCTTAGATGTATTTCTACCAAATTCCATTTGCCCTAGGTTAGTTTTTGCTGCTTTGGGTGTTGAACTTTCATTAGCACAGAACAGAGCATCTCCTCCATGAACTCTCTAGAGACAGCCCCTTTTCTTCTTTCAATGACCTCAGGAGGACACTTCTCCTCCTTTGTCCTGCTCTTGGCTCTGGGCACAGAGCAACTGCCAAAGAATTCAAACAAATCTTTCAATGTTCAGTCATGCAGCAGACACACACAAAAAAAAGATGCCTGAAAATTCTTAATTAAGATTTGGAAAGTGTTGATCTAAACAAACTACACAGACAAAACATCTAAAATTTATTATTCTATACATCTCCCTACTGTGCAGGTATAGCTATTATTAATAAGAGCTTACGTGACAAACATCTTTTGCTTTAGTTTTTTGTTGGTAAATGTTTTTAGTGTGAATGCTCCTTGTCTGATGAAACAATTATGAATTAAAAATGTATTTAGTATACTGGACCTACCATATATCCTAGCTCAGGGGTACAGAAACTCTAGGCCACTGGCTTTTTTTCTTCTAATTACATGACAGGCTATAAGACACATCTCACACTGTCTCTCAAGAGTTGATAAGCACCCCTTACCACATGTGGCCTGGAGAAGAGCAGACTTCAGAACTCATAGCTTGGCATCTACTGAATACATTGCAATTTTTACCACATGTTAAAAAGGAAGAAAACAAAACAAAACCCAAATTGAACCTGAGACCAGAGTTAAGTCAGAGACCATCGGTATGGCTTCCTCATTTAATCAAAGCTAAAGTTTTGCAAATCAGACCTATCTGGGGATGTCTTAATACCATTCTTTCAGTTACATGTATACAGTAATCATTTGGGTAAATGTCAGTTAATTTCTTTAGGTTTTGTAGACATTATGACAGTGCACACTAGGCATTACTGTACACTGTGAAGGCTGTTGCCAAGGACCATTCTCAACTGGGAAAGGAGTTCCTGAGAGTACGGGTGTTTGAGAGTGGCAAAATAAGTAACTTAAAGTCAAAACATGGGTTACAAGCTGATGGACTGTGTTCTTGAGACAGCTCTCTAGACATCTTTCTCTTGCTATTCTAAAAACTCTTGGAATAGCTCATCTCTTGCAGACCAAGTGCAGTTTTTTATTTACTTAACAATTTAGTCGTCTACCCCAGGTTACCTTTTAATTATCCCACAAATCAGCATCTCATGACCCCGTCCCCTGATTCTTAGAAAGATACAGCAAGCTCTTCTTCTTCTTCTTCTTTTTTTTTTTTTTTTTTTTAACATTGCAAAAAAATTCAGAAATCTGCCTGCTTTTGTTAAGAACAAACAATAAGCTAGCTGGGTGGAACCCTGCCCTGGAATTACCATTCCTACTGTTCCTGGGCCTGGATTTAAATTTCCTCTGTCCTAGGCTGACCTTGAATTCAGGATTCTGTCTGCCTTTTTATCAGCCTGTCTTTGGATCTTTCTGACAAACTGACTCATAGTACAGCTGCCTCTGTTCCTTTAGATCTGAAAGCTACTTATACAATTCATATTGCCCCCTTATATTTTGCATAATTGAGAAATTATGTATTTTGAACTCATATTTTTAGAGTTCTTTCCCACAGCTTTGAGGGCTGTCCTAGAGATTTCAGCAGTTACCATTTTGCTGTGACATTAGCCACACCCCTGTCTATGGGACTCCTGCTGTCTCTGATTCTCGTAGAGTCATTAACATTGCCAGGGAGAATATTTCCTGAAGGAGGATCATGAAGTAATCATGTCCACCTACATGATCTACACTTATGGAGGCCCATGCTCTGTTGGGCCTGTTCCAGGGGCATGAATCATTTCGTGCCATCTCTACCATGGCCTTGTCAGGCTAGCTCTCAATGAATACATTCCTTTTAGGACATGCTGGGAGGACACACACAGCAAGCCACGAGAGCACTTGAGGGTATTAATATGTGCAGTCTTGCAAGCCGAGAAATCAAAGCTTGAAAGTCATTTAATTTAAAAGGGTGGGGGAACAGGATCACGGATAAGGGTTCTTTGATAATTCACAATGACTTTGAACATGGGAGCTGTGTGAAGGAAATAAGGACTATCTGCAACAGTTCCATGTCTTCCTGCTGTAACAGCTTCAATGGTGAGCCGCAATCAAGAGTTTAGCACCAGACTGGAATAATACTTGTACAAAACCAAATATTGGCTACTATAATGTTGGCATCACAATTAAAACCTAATCAACTCAATCAAAACTGCTATGTCAGAATCAATAGCTTCTTTGAAGCTACAGTACCATTTGAATATGGTTGAGATTCATATGCAGAAATGTGGTCGATTTAATTAAGCCTCCAACTTTCTCAAATGGAATTACAAAGAGGTAAAATTGTGTTTCTCGTAGAGATGCAGCATACTGAAATCACAAACACTGGAAGGCAGTTAAGAATATTTAGAGTCCTGAGGTACTAAGGACTCCAGACACACTTAAACAGTCTTCTGGTGTCTTTTAATCCCAATCAAAGATTTGTGGATGTGTGTGCTGTAACTACCTGCGGCAATTGTAGGCTTGATGAGAGTTCAACCCTCTGTCTCCATAAAGCCAGCTGCAAGTGGCAAGGGGTAGTAGCTTTTCCTTGAAGTCTTCTGAAGTATTTCCTGCTAACTCAAGTGCTTCTAGGGTGAGCTACCCCACAGGTACACACTGAACACAGTGACAATCACATCCTCATGGTGGCATCTGGATACCGTCTTTGCTTTTGTCTTGGATTTTTCAGAATCCTTTCTGGCCTTACCATCAACAATCTCAGACTGCACTGAAGCTCTTAAAGCAGGGCAGAGATGAACTCTGGCACATGGTGAGACCCCAGTACTTGTCCCTCCTAGTACCATGAATTAACCTGCTTAATACCTCTTTCTAGACCTTTAAAATCTCCCAAGTCTTACTCTCATGATTTCTTGTATTTATGTTTGATGATTCCTTAGGGTTGGTTTCTTGATGTTTCTAAAATATATATAGGTGTTTGGTTGTATGCTGTCTTTGCTGTGGGGACTGTCCTCATCTTAGAGTAAACACCACTGTTGATACACTGTGTATCCTGACTCCAGCCATTAGGATCCAGGATTGATTGGCAGATATTGTTGATGCAATACCTTTCTTCCCAGGTACCCTACTCCCTGCTGTGTTCCTAGGCCCAGAGTCTCACCTTTTGTTCTATTGCTTGGCTCAAACCAGATGTAAAATAAGTACTCTGACCAGAACTGACAAAAAGCAACCTAAAGCAGGGAGGATTTGTTTGGGCTCATCTATTATGATAGTCTATCACCAAGGAAAGGCATGGAAAAGTGTGAAGTTGCTTGCTACCGGGAAGCTGAGTTTGAACATGCAGGTTCTCTGCTGGGTTCCTCCTCTTTGCATTCAGTCTGGAATCACACCAAAGACCTTGACTGTGGTTGTCTTGGCTCAGTTTACCCCTTCTGAATGCTCCTCACAGACCAACTCAATGGTATTGCGATCCAACTCAATCAACATCAAACTGAATGGTTACACCAAGTGAAGGGTTAAGGTGAGCACTTAGAATGGACATTCCACTCCCTTTTCTTGCTTGTATGTGTATAGGGCCAGCCAACCTTGCCCTGTTCATGTCCTATGCTTCTGCTTCTATGTTCAATCCACACACTTGTGTTATAAGAGTATCTCAATGTCTCTTATTCTCAGTCATGTTTTCTTTGTTCCAAGGTTCTAGAAGAGTATCGTTTTATTTCCAATGCCAGTGTTCTGATGGCCTTCAGCATTCTAGATGGGAAAAACACTTCAATTTCTGCTTCTGCCTCACTATGCCCTTCTCTTTTGCATTTGTCTAATTTGAGCCTGTACGTTATAAGATGTCTCCATGGATAAGGGCTCTACCAGCTATGAATAAAAATACTGAAAGAAATCATGTTTGCATTGAGTGCATGCAGACTTCTCTCTAAATATCCTGTGACAACTATTTCCATTGCATTTACATGACATCAGGCATTATCTGCAATCTAGCGATGATGACTTGAAGTAGTATATGCTTGAATTGAGCATGTGCAGGTGAGATATGCAAATACTATCATTTTAGAATTCCACATTGATATCCTCCAATCAAGATAGATAGCACCCATTGTATCAGGAAAGGCATGCATTAGGAGTGTAAGGTAACTGATTGCATTATGTCTACAGCCAGAAAGCTAAGAGTCAATAGGAAGTGGGGCCAGGGCATTAAACCCCAGAGCCTGCACCCAGTGATCCACTTTCCCCATGAAGCCTCCACCTCCTAAAAATATGGCCTTCTAAACCAGCACCACAAGCAGGAACCAAGTGTTTAAGCATGTGGACCTGTGAGGGGCATTTCTCATTCAAACCACATGGGCAAAATAATCAATATGACCCCCAGGAAATGGGATAAAGAAATTATATAAGAAAGTATGTTTCCAAAAAAATTTTTCTATCACAAATAGACTGTTTAAATGAGGAATGGATTAACTTCTGCAAAGATACTATATGCTTGTGATATATTACTAAGAAAAATCTTTAAGTATTATATAGCTAATTATATATGTACAATCAATATATCCTCTTAATATTTTTCTGCCCAATAGTTAACATATTCAATAAACTTCAATTATTAGGCCGTTTTTCTCCCCAATCTTAAAACAATTTATACATTTACTTAAATGGAAAACAGAACATCATCTAGTAATAATTACATCATATATATATCCTTATTGATCTGTAAGCAATGGTGTGGCAAAAATCACTTCTCTGCAAGCCTTCCTGCCATCTCCTCCCCGTCAAAGTGGGTGCTGCCTTAGCCCTCTGAAAGGGTGTCTGTGTTTCCTGCTCAGTGTTAAGCTGCTGCTGTTCTCATTCTCAGCTGATCCCGAAGAAGCACCTCCCATCAGCATGACCTTTGTTCAGTATAATCTGTGACATTTCCCCAGCATGTTACAACCTTTGGAGAGGGTCACTTCCTAGCAATGCGTGACGACCTGTGGCTGTTTTCCTACAGGACCTGTCAGATTGCATCATCCCCATACACCAACTGCTAAAGACACAAAAGTCTTCCCCTGTAGCAATTTGAAAATTGTTTGATTCTCTAAGATCCCAAAATGGACACTCTAACATTGATAATTAAACAGAAATGATACTTTATTGTTCTGCTTCTCCAGAAGCATAAAATCAATTTGTTCTCTGATCCAGAATTCAATTCCAAATGTTTATGCTGAAGAGATATTTGGTCTAGTGACCAAAACCAGCACTAAGCATTAGAATCACGAGAAATAATCAGGCTGGATCAACAACACACAAAACACCTGAGAATCTTAAAACCTGAGACTCTACTCCCTTAGCTGAAGAAAGAATGCCATTCCTTTTGTGGTAGGGACAGAGAGCTTTTTCACTAATGACTCCATCTATGTTCCTGATCTATGGGGCCAGACAATGTTGTTAATTAACCCTGTGTGCAAAATGTAGGTGAATTGGAAAATTTCCAGTTAACAGTTATATTGGCTACTGTTATTTGTGCCTGGAGTTTTCTCACTATGCTATAAAGATAACAGCTATCAAAACAGTTATCAACAAGGGTCAGTCAAATGTTTTATTGATAGCTATACCTTGAAATTCCATGCTTATTTTGTCTAAGGTGATTTTAGTTTTAACTCAAACCTTAACTCAAACGGAAAAGATTCCCACATACCTGTGACAGAATGAAGCAGTGTCAGATGTAGAGAAGTTTGGTCTCATTCAATTATAAATGTAAGCATAGACAAATAATTCATAGAAGCAATTATCAAAAGAATGAAGATCAGGGCTGTGGTCAAGAAGGGAGTGTATATTTGAAAAATAATACTATTTTATTAAACTTTTCTAGAATATTATATTTTCTCCAAAGATAGTATATATTATTGTTATTGTAAACAAATACCCTATACTGCCCTAGATGTCCATATGCTCTCTTAAAACAATATTTTTAATCCTTTAAGAATGTAATATACTGGATTTCTGTCATAGTCATACTCTTTTCACAGCACAACCTCTCCCATACCTACTCTCTTTCTCTACTCTCTACCAACTAATCTTTGGGTTTTCTTCTTTCTTCCCCTATCAGGACCCATTTTGCTGTCCCACTACTCTTGGGAGTTGGGCCTGCCTTGATGTGTGCTCAGCCTACCAGGAGTCAAGTCATTAAGGAAAACTGACCCTCTCTCTCTCTCAGCAGCCATAAAACGCCAATAGCTCCCCGGCTACAGGTGGGATTTTATTCCCACCTCCCCTGCAGAATGTGGAAATACACTGATCTTTCTATACATATTTGTGTTATAAATATCTTTTAATAAGTGTTTTAGTTAGGGTTTTACTGCTGTGAACAGACACCATGACCAAGGCAACTCTTACAAGGACAACATTTAATTGGGGCTGGCTTACAGGTTCAGAGGTTTAGTCCATTATCATCAAAGTGGAAACATGGCAGCATCCAGGCAGGCATGGTGCTGGAGGAGCTGAGAGTTCTACATCTTCATCTGAAGGCTACTAGAAGAGTACTGGCTTCCATGCAGCTAGGATGAGGGTCTTAAAGCCCACACCCACAATGACACACCTACTCCAACAAGGCCACACCTACTCCAACAAGGCCATACTACCCCAACAGGGCCACATCTTCTAATAGTGCCACCCCCTGGGCCTAGCATATACAAACCCTCACAATCAGTTATTATTTTAGTAGCTCTTTCTACTGATTTACATGTAACTCAGTCTCACTATTCAAAATGAATGGCATCTGCCTCAACTGTCTTCAGAATCATTTCTCGCCTTCTGCTTGCCAGAACTTGAGCTTATGGAATTTATTAAGTAATATTTGGTGTGGAACAGAGACACGGTTTAATAGTCCACTCATCATATCAATAATGCCTGCTAAAACTGTATAAACACATGAGTCCTCCTACTGCACATGGATATTAAGAGAGAAAAGACCCTGGAAACCGAAAACTCTAGTTTTCTAGTCAACGATTGCCTGAAGACTTCTTTCCAATTCTTTAGCTAGAGGCTAGGCGACCCCTAGCATCCCTCAAGGTTTCATGAGCAGATCTGGCTGTGACGACAAAAGGATTCCCAGAAAAGATCCACAGACTCTCTCTGGAGGTCTGGGTTGTACCTAACAGTACAATCTTACCAGACAAGACTTCAAGCCTTTGAGAATTGTAATTGGACTTCCTCAGATTGGATGGAATCATCAATCAATGCAGTAGGGTCCTCTGTGACTCCCCAGACGTCTGATTTGGGAACTAGAGCCTCTCCCCGAAATAAGTGTTAGTCATCTGCCTGAAAGACGGCAAGGAGTATCTTAGGGTTTCCATTGCTGTGAACAGGACACTATGACCAAGTCAAACTTTTATAAAAGGACAGCAGTTAATTGGGACTGGCTTGCAGGTTCAGAAGGTCAGTCCATTATTCAAAGAGTATGGCAGGATCCATGGCAGGATGGGGCTGGAGAAGGAGCTGATAGTTCTATATCTTAATCCATAGGCAGCAAGGAGAAATTGTCTCATACTGGCCAGGGCTTGAACATAGGAACTCTTGAGGCCCAACCTTACAGCGATTCACTTCCTCCAGCAAGGCCATACCTACTCCAATAAGGCTATACCTCCTAATAGTAATAATCTGTATGGCCAAGCATTGAACTGAATTTATGGGGACCGAACCATTCAAACCACCACACACATGTTAATATAGTCTTAATGAAGGTTAGCCTTAATGAAGGTTATACAATTTTAAAAAAAAATCATGAAATTACCTCAGTGTTAGCCTTATTATGTGAAAACCATAAAATAACTATTATACATTTCATATCATTAAAAGGAGATACAATGTTATGAATTAAACAGAAACATCATTAGGCATATGGACATGTTTAAAAGAGTAAAATGGCAAAGTTAGACGCTTAGTGTTCAAAATCTGTAAGGACAATGACTGGATGGTTTTAGCCTCAGGCTGGCTATAGCTAGAAACTAATATTCATTGAATTTGTAAAGATTCATAGTTTTAAAATGACAGGAGAGAGTGTAAAATAGATGGAGGGAAAACTGAGATTGCTTGTGAGATGATAACAGAACCTTGTGTACAATCTGGATTTCAGAACAGTGCTAGAAAATGACATGATGTTAAAAATATAATAAAAATTCCCCCACCTTGGTCAGAGACTAGTCAGTCTAGAGCAGTAAGAATATATTAATCTGAAGCAGGAGGGAGGTGATTAAAATCACTTATGTGTATAAGTGAAACTGGCAATACAAAAGGAGAGACTTTGAAGCTAGGAAAACACTAGCATTGGTGTTGGCTTTAAAATATTTGGGAAAACAGCTCTGTCCTTGCTTGTAACCCCCAGAATCCTTAGTCCAGGTCGCTTCAAAACCAAAGTGTCAAAGAAGATATTCGTATTCAATGAAGGTTGAGAGGTACCCTCCCCTTCACATATGCACTAGAAAATGTTCCTCCTCCTGCTGTAGCAGAGTGACAACTGTGCCTGAACATACAAAAGGGTTAAGAGCAAGATCCAGCGCTGGTAGGTGAGGAGCCTCTAGGTCTTGCTGTTCATGATACCCAGGGCCTGCTGTAGCCCACCAAGTTCTTTCCATACTGAGCTATGACAGTTATAAACCTGGGCTGCTTGTATATGCCATGAAAGTGACATAACTCAAATAATTTGGACTTTTTTGCAAATAAACCCAGAGTTTATTTTTCACGCGTATAAAGAAAGTCCTAGAGAACTGTTTCTCTGTTTGCTTTCTTTAGAAAAGCAGTCTACTCTTTAAACAAGAAGGAAAGACAAAGTAAAACAAAGCAAGGTGCTTCCCTGCCCTGCTCCTGCCTGTTATTTATTTTTCTGTAGCTTCTCCTAAACTCATCAACAACCGACAAGAAGTAGGCCATTATAATCAAAGAAACCAGAGTACCTAGACACTCACAGACTGCTCTCCAAGAGGTCACTGGTTCCATAACTAGCATCCACATAGTGGCTCACAACCATCTCGAACTCTAATTTCAGGGGATCTGAGTCCCTATCTGGCCTCCATGGGCAACACAGATGTACACAGTATACACGCAAGCAAAACACTCAGGCACATAAAAGTTTTTAAAATTGACCAGGAGTAATAAATAACTTAATGGTGTACTTTGATTTCTCAGAAATAAATAAGGAGTCAAAAACCAAAATCAGCAGACAGAAAGAAATGATTAGATGAAGCGCAGAAGTTACTGACATAGAAATTAAACGGATTATGCAAAGATTGGATTGCACAGTTCACTTTTGAAAGGATAAAAAAGATTATTATAGCTTTAACCAAGGTAACTAAACAGGGAAAACATCTAAGAGACCCATATTAATGCAATGAGATTCTCCAGATATCAGTGAATTCAGCAAAATACTAGGGGGATATTTGAAGATCTGTGTTGCAAGAGAATCAGAAACTCTAAAAGAGATTGAGTCATGTGAGACTAACCATGGAAGGAAACATTACAGATGATACTAGAAGTTGAAAACAAAATCTTTCATGCTCAGGATAAGCCATATCCTGTGAAACTGGATATATTACCAAAGCCACTGAATTGTGAATGCTATGTTGTGCTTAATAGAATTAGAGCAAACAGACCTAAAATTCACAAGCACAAAAGACCCCAATTAATCAAACCAATACCTAGCACAAAGGACAATGCTGTAGATATCCGGACACCTGTTTTCAATTATCCTGCAGAACAATCATCACAAAAAGGCTTGTGGTTTGATTGAAAAATGTCACCCAAAGTCTCAAGTATTAAACCACTGGCTTCCGGTAGGTGGCGCTGCTTTGAGGAGAGCATGGACCCATTGGGAAGAGGTAGAGACTTGCTAGAGGAAGTGCATCACTAGGGAGGGACTCTGAAGGCTTGTAAGTTGCCTCACTTTCTGTTCAGACCTAATTCCTGTCATATTTCTCTCCTGATATGGGATGCGTGTGTGTGTGTGTGTGTGTGTGTGTGTGTGTGTGTGTGTGTGTGTGGTGAGTTTGCATCCAGCAACTGACATGAGAATGCCTTCATCAATGGAGTCTCTCTTATGCATTTGAGACAGATCTCTCATTGAAGCTAGAACATAGTTTCACTGACTCACTGGCTCATCTTTCTGGGAGGGCAGCCAATCCTGATTCAGATTCTCTGCTTAGCCACAAGCCCTTTACCTGCTGAGCCCTCTCACTAGCCCTCCCAGGCCCACTCCTCTTCCCTGCCATCTGTGGGCCATGCCTCTCCAGCTTCACTTCCTGGTCTCTCTTCATAACTGTCCTCCGTGGTGCTTTGGCACTGTGAAAGAGTGCCTGACAGATCACCAGTCATCTATCAACACCGCTAAGGGAAGGATTTGTCCAAGCCTCCTTTCTTCAGCTCTGTCACTAGAGAAAAAGCAGAAGCAGCTGTTCATGCCAAAATATTCCTGCAGCTCTGGAGCTGTGAGAATGGCTCCCTCCACCTTCACACCCATGATCCAAACCCAGGAGATGGCAGCCATGACAGTCTCAAAGGCATGCACTAGAGATTCACAGTTACTTCCACTCTGGATGGTGATTTAAGTAATGAAGCAGGCACTTCTGTGTTTATTCAGTGGGCTCATTTTATTTTATTTTATTTTATTATTTGGTTGGGGATTAAACTTCAGTTTTGAGAAGGAATTGTTGAGCAGTGCAAAAATATATGGAAGATTATATATACATATATGTGTATATATAATATACATATATATACATATATATCTTTAATAATGAATAGAAACTTATCAGTCATACAGGAAAAAAGGAAGGGAGGGAAGGAGGCAGGGAGGGATGGAGGGAGGGAGGGAGGAAGGAAGGAAGGAAGGAAGGAAGGAAGTCAGAGAAGAGAATGTAGTAGAGTACAGGAAATGTGGCAGCAGAGAAGAGATTAATACTCTTATAGACCAAAGGGCTTGGTTTGCATTTAAGTTGATTCAGTTGTGATGTGAGACCTCAGAGCCCTGCACATGCAGAGGGACATACCTGTTTTTGTTTGGACAAGAGTTCTGGCTTCCTTGTGTATATTTGAATGGGAATAGAGAGCAGTGATAGTTTGAAGCTAGCTTCACATGAGAAGAATAAGATCATGGCCCAAAGGATCTCAGATAATCCATGCCCAGCAGCCTGGAGAGTAGAGAGCAGCTCCAGGGTGCTCAAGTGGTTGCTGATAAATGTGAGTGACAGAATAGGTTAGCTTTGTATAGAGTGGGAGGCTGGTCACAGTCCATGGCAGTTGTTGGGGACAGACTCAAACTTCGATCACAAGTACGGAACACACACACACACACACACACATTTGATAAGAGCACAATCTTGTCTTTCCTTTAACTTCATTACATCCTAATTATATAATGTTATAGATGTCCACACACCCTGTCCGTATAAACATTGTAAATGCATGAGCCATAGTTACAATAAGGGCAGTTCAGTTTGATATATTTAAAAATGTATCAAAAGCCATAGCTGGGAATTTGGGGTAATTTCTGTCAGTACATTTTCCTCCACAGTGAAGATAAAAACTCACTTGAATTGTAAATGAACCCCATAGACACCTTTTCCTAATCGTCTGAATGTTAATGATGCTAATGTAACTCTTTCAGAGAACAGAAAATTCAAATCTATGAAAATCAAAAAAGCCAAAGCACATTTTAATTATTCATGAGCTGCATTTATTTATATTGTGAGATTGCACATATTTCCTCCCACAAATCTGTTATTTTAAATGGCTTTTTTGTTATATCAATATTTTCAGTTAAAAGTTAAGAAACATTTAAAAAATATGTGAGACGGTCTTTATCCAAAAATGTTACCCACATCTGTTTCTCCAAGTCACTTCTCATGTTTTAATCTCCTACCCAGTGTATTGAAGAGGGATGAGGCCATGGAGAATGTCTGTTGCCTTCTGTAGGGATGCAACTCACAGGACCACCTTGTCAAGTGGAATGGTTTACAAAGCACATGGTTAAGGCCAGCAGGCCTCTCTGGGGGCTCTACCACTGCCTGGATTTGCCATAAGACCTATGACCTAAACAGTTCCATTTTCCTAGTCTTATATAATCATCTGTCCTAATGCATACGAAGCAAAGTGGTGGGTTAGAAATGTACAGGCAGACTAGTTCGTAAGGACAGGAAGATATGAGGAGAAAGTTTATACTGGTGATGATACTAGTGATAGTATCTAACAATGAATTTCCAAACATTGTCAGTTATTATGTAAAATCTCGATTCTCAGATAGATGATTGACTAAAGCAGGTTCACGATAAAAGTAAAAAGACAGAGAAAATTCTAGAGCTTAATACTGCTGGCCCCTGATGCTGAAGGTCTAGCCCTTTCTGTGTGCAGACAGCTGTCTTGAGTTTGGTGCAAGATGACATGACTTCTCTTCTCTGCCTGATCTGGGGAGCCCATACCCCATATCCTCTACCTGCAGAGTGTCAAGTAGCCTTGGCAAGATTACAGGTTCAGCTTCCTTTCCTCTGATAAGAATTCCTGGAATGCCTTTCCATGCAAAGGAGGCATTCTTCACTACCCTAAGCTGTGGTCAATGATACCTACCCTGGAAACCCCTAAGCCCTTCCCAGGAACTATATAGCCCTTTATTCACCCTAAATAAAGCTGAGATGACTCTCTGGAGCTGATCTGGAAGTATGTCATTACTGTTTTACTCACAGACTGTCCTAACCCTGTTCCTTGACTTTGCTCCCTTTGTCCTTGTGGGTTGGTGGCCAACAGTCCCCCACCCCGAGGAGAAGGGAGGACCACATAACACAAGCATTATTAATCTTCCAGGATTGTTAAAGAGCGGTGATGGTGAAGGTGATGGTGATTGTCTTAGTCAGTGTTTCTATTCCTGCACAAACGTCATGACCAAGAAGCAAGTTGGGGAGGAAAGGGTTTATTCAGCTTACATTTCCATACTGCTGTTGATCACCAAAGGATGCAGGACTGGAAC